>NC_142104.1:2057500-2117500 GCF_056152115.1 Neolamprologus brichardi | reverse complement strand
CTTTTTGTTTAACCTCCTAGGACCTGGCGTCCACATATGTGGACATCTTGACCAAAATACTCAATTTTGCTCTACAAGGGCCTGATATCCACTAACAAGGACATTATGCTGCCACTGTTCTATCGAAATTTAAAATGAATGTCCTCATATGTGGATCTAATTTCTCTCAGAAACAAAAATCAGGTAAAAAAACAAAACAAAAACAAAACAGGTAATTCTTTGTTTTTACATCCATCAGGTCCCAATCAGCCCAAATAGCAAAGAGAAATTAAAAATGCTGCCATGACAGAGTTTGAGCATCAGTCTGCTCTGTAGAGTTTAACGAGTGACTTAAATCAGGCAGGACTGCAGTCAGTCAGGTTTTTTGATTATTTCTTGGAAGAACTCGTCTGAAAGCAGCTTGTTTCCACCTTTCAGTAAACGTCCAACCAACAGACCAGAAACTCCAAAGAAAGTCAGATTTCTTCCCATGTTTTTATAAATGAAAAAGTCTCTTTTTCCTCACACGGTTAAAACTGTGAGACCTGCAGGTTTAACCCGTGAAGCACAGAGACTTCACCAAAGACACGAGGATGTGCTTTCACACTTTAGTATTTATTTTGTTGTATTTTATTGTATTTTTTGAGTCGTTTGCACATGCAGATTAATGTGAAATACCACTAAAGCAGAGTGCCGCTGTAGCTTCACTTCATGCCAGAGCGGCTGGAAGCTCGGCGTGAACAGAAGATGAATAGTTCAACATTTGGGCAAATTTGGAGACGTTAGCTTAGCTGAGCACGAAGCCTCGAGTTTTAATGTAACGATGAGTCCAAGGAAACATTTTAGTACGTTTCATTTACCAAAGAAGAAGCAGAGACAGTCAGCTGATCGACTGTTTCACGGTCAGGAACAGCATCGTGTAAATGCACTGAGTTTACTAAGGAAGAGTCCATAATTACTGTCGGGACGTCAAAGAAATCTGTTTTTAATGTGACTGATGTTGTTGTCAGATGGATGCAGAGCAGTAAAAAGCTGGTGAGGTCTCTGACCTGCAGCAGAGTGAAAGTCAGGACGCTCGAGCTCGGAACAAGGGGGTGAAAATCCTCTAAAGTTGACGTGGTTCGGATCCTGGCAGAAACGCTGTGAGCCTTTACAGAGACGCACCTTTTTCTGCTCAGCTAAGCAAACAGCTTCATGGCTCCACATTTAGCAGAGCGATGTGAGAGCGGTCCGACCCCCTCGAACTGTGAATGAATCAAATGTTAAACTATGCAGAACAGGACAGTGTTGGGCACATGCACAATATGAAGAAGCTGCACCTTAATTAGCTTTAAAGAGACTAAAAAGTAACGAACGTGTGAAGAGAGGAGAATGAATGTGAAGAAATGTTTTAGTGAGTTTCACTATATTTCTTTGAGATATTGTTCATGTTTTTATTTATTCGTGTTTTCGTTGTGAGGTAATGATGCAGATTTGATCCCTTTGAAGAGATTTTTAAAGCTGTTTTTGTCAAACTGTCAGTTTGTGCTGGATAAAGGTGTAAAGCAGGGGTGTCAGACTCAGTTTGCATTGTGGCCACATACAGCCCAGCCTATGTTAAAAGGCCCGGACCAGTGAAAGTGCCCTTTCTGTCAGCGTAAAGAGGCTTAAGTACATATTTAATCCCTGACATGTTCATATAAGACCAAGAAGGGCAGTCTGCACAGTACAGCTCAGTTTTTCTACGTGAGAAATAAATGCAGCTGCAGGAAAGAAAGAAATCTGCCAGCGTGACTCTTTGGGCTTAAATGTTCAGAGAGCTCATTCCTCACACTGCACTTATAAAACACCAAGTTTTACTTTTACTGCAGTCTCATTAAAAAAAGAACTTTTCTGCCATCAAATTGATTTCCTATTAATTTATTTCTGTGTTATAGTACGAATGTGGATGGTGGACGTCTTTATCAGTAAGAAAAGCTGTAAACTGATGGAAATACAGTTAAAAGGGCAAAATTTATGCCTTCCTTCACTTGTTCCACCGGCCGAATTAGAGTCTTTGCTGGGCCACTTTTGGCCCCCGAGCCTCCTGTTTGCCACCCCTGATATAAAGACACCTGTGAACTTTAAAATTGTATTTTTATTTATTTAACCAGGAAAAATAAAACTCTTGGAATGAAAATTTCTTTTACGAGAGTGCAAAGAAGCACAAGGAGTGACATTTTTCTTTAATTTGTGTTATAAATGTACCGTCAAAGCTTTGTTTTTATTTTTGTAATCTTTACGTTATAATTTCAGGAGAGTTTAGAAAAAGCGAACCGGGTGTGCGCTGACATGAAGCCGCGTTTATTTCATGTACACTTGGGAAATCCTCCCTGACTCCTGTGCGGCTGATCGTCTCACCTTAAAACGGTTCAACATCTCCTTAAAAGAACATTTTATAACCATGTTACTGCCAATAAATGAATTTGTTTCTATGATTTGTCCTTTTGTGTCTTTTCTGGAAGTCCTCACAAGTGTCTACATACAGCAGTTTCTTTAATCTGTCACATGGGGGCGCTGTGTTGCATAGTTTTGGATTCTTTGCGTTAACCCTTTAAGACCTACCATAGAACCAAGTCTGCCAGAGCTTATATTACATGTTTACATGCTGTGGAGCCATTTTTGGGAGCATTTCAAGTTGCTATACATCAATACAACCATTACAGCCTAAATTTTAATAATATGTCTGCATTAGGTGCATAGTAATTACATAAATTGCAAGAAAGTGCAACAAACTACAAAAAATTGAAAATCGTTTTTGTTTTTTTCACATATATTTCTAGTTAGAGAAATTTAAGAGGCTTATCCCTCAAAACTGTAAATACAAAAAAGTTGCACAAAATAGTTTCCCACCACAGGAAATTTATTTTGAGTGTCTTCATAGTTTTATTTTTGAAATACACCAATTTTTATATACTGCAGGAAAAACGAAAATAAATATTATAATGCAAATTTGCAAAAAAAAAAGCAGCATATGCATCAAAATAAACTATTTCCAGCAGTGCAATATGAGTCCTAAGCATCCCAGAAACCACACAGAAAGTCATAAAGTCAAACATAACTTTTAAAAACACCATTATAGGCTCATGAGGCCCTGATGGTAAAAAACTACATTTCTGCAAAATGACGTCACTTCCGGTTTCGGGCAGGTCATGGCGGACATGCGATTGTTCGCACTGACGTCTAATCCAATGTAGGAAGTGTTATGAACAGCTGATCGGATCAGCAAAGCGTGTTTCTGGAATATTATGTTTTTGTTGCTGCAAGTGCTTTTTATGCAGTTTTTGCAAAGCTATATGTGGAAGGAAACTGTGACCGAGGACAAGCTGATGGCATAAGATGTAAGTACAACTCCTCCGGTTTCATATGCAAAAAAAATTATTGCACTAGCTCACGTGGTTGCAGAGCTACCGGGATTTAAAAATAGTTACGCAAAACAGAGCGTGCTGCTCTGACTGGTTTTAAAGGGTTAAGACGCCGGGGAATCTATCTTCTGAACTGGTTCAGAAATCTAAGATGGTATGATCTGTCATCTTCATGCTTCCCGTCCTTCCATCATGACAGGGATAAATGGGGAGCGCCGCATCGGGAATCTTTCTCAAATAAAACCTGGATTCTACAGAAGGAGATTCCCGTGCATGATCAGTTCAGCTCCAGGTTAACAATGGGGGATGGCATGGAAATGGGTGTAGAAGGTGCAAGGCGGTGTCAGATGGTGGTCTGTAGGATGGCTTTAAGGAAGAAGCAAGTGAAGGCAGAAGCAAGGATTAAGTGGTGGAAGTTAAAGAAGGACAAATGTTGCTCAGAGTTCAGAGAGGAGGCACAGGATGACTGGGAAAATACGTCTCCAGTCCAAATCCAAAAATACTCCAGTACAAGGAGTATTTTGGGATTGGAGTATTTTTACTTCAGAGCTGCGCCTCATTCAGAGATTGTTGTGAACTTGTGTTACTGCCTGGCAGACTAAGATAAGCAGACATCGCCACCAACTGGACAAAATTATGCGGACAAGTGAGGACGAATGATCTCAGAGAGGCAGAATATGTCTAATTTGACTTATTATTGCACCCACAGCTCATTCATCTGCTGCTTCAGCTCTTCTTTGTTTGGATTTTGGGCAATAACAACGTTGTTATTGCTCTATATAAGGACGAGTCAGTGATTTTCTCCAAGCTTCACTGTAACAGTAAAATCATATTTCATTGGTCCCTCTATGATCATTTCACTGAGCATGATGACTTTTATTTTTTAGTTTTTGTTCTGTTTAATTTATTTTGACCATGTAAACAATACAAAGAAAGCTCATTGAGAAAAATAACTCAACTTCACTCCAGCTGTTCTGATTGGCTTACCCTCGAGGAGTGGGAGGACGTGCACGCTGATCTGATTCCACCTCTTCTCCAAAAATGATCAGTTGACATTTATCCAGCTTCCTTACTGATATAAACCTCAATAAGAACATTTTTCTAATAAGCCTCTACGTAAAATACAAATTATCATCATCCTGTTTTTGCAGCCTGCACACATCGAAGCCGAATAAATACTCCAGTGTTGAACGTTTGCTGTACAATGTGAATACGGACAAAGTGGTCGCTAATATTCACCATTTTTATGATCTCATTATGATCTTTATGCCTCTTTTTTGAAGCGCTTCATGTCTGCGCAGTGCTGCACAGTTTGACCCCAAACAGAGAAACACAAAAGCTTTTACTTTGAAACAAACAAACAAAAACACATGCTCTGACTCTTTCTGTTATACTTTTATTTCAATTAGATCTGCAAACCTCAGCATTTTAAGAATAATGAGTTCGTATGAATAACACTGAAAGTGATGGACGCTGTAGTTTATAGTTCCTGCCCCAGACCTCTGCACAATGGCTTAAATAAGCTGAAAGCAGCGAAGAGTCGAAACTATGGAGTGATGTCAAATCTAATTCCCTTCATTAGTACTTTAAAAGTATTTTAAAGTTTTATTTTAAAAAAAAGCGCTTTTAAAAATACTTTAAGTTAAGGTGAAGCTTTAATTATCAAGCCTTTAAATACAATGACACGAGTTCAGTCGCACTGCTTGGTTTAGCTCAAGACATCAGAGAAAAATCACAAAGTGCTTTACAACAAAGAAAATGAAAAATAATGGAAATACAACAAATAACAATGTAAAACAGTAAAATACAAAATAAAAATAACAAATTAATTAAAAGCCTTTATAAAAATGTCTTCAGCTGCTTTTTAAAAGAATCAAAGGAGTCTGTCCAGCGTGAAATCAGTGGGAGAGAATTCCACAGCCGTGGTGCCTGAAAGGCCCGATCACCACGAGCTTTAAATCGAGCGCGTGGGGCCACCGACAGTCTCTGACCTGATGACCTCAGAGCTCGGGAGGAGGATTGCAGTCTCAGCAGGTCAGATATGTACCGGGAAGTTTGACCATGCAGGGCCCCAAAGGTTCAAACTAAAATGTTTTAAAATGAAACTTACAGGCAACCAGTGAATGAAGGCTAACACTGGAGTGATATGAGATCTTCTCTTGGTGCTGCAGCATTCTGCACAGTCTGAAGACGATTTAGGGCTGATTTGTTAAAACAAGTAAAAAGACCGTTACAGTTTTCTAAACTTCATGAATAATCATCAAGTTCAGCATTTGACACCATTAGTCTGAGTTTTGAAATATTTCTCAAATGATAAAAACATTCTGGACCAGCTGCTGAATCCTCGAGCGACATCGAGCTGTCAAATATGACACCGAGGTTTTACAGAAGGTCTAAGAAGCTGATTTGCTGCCTAATGTCTGGAATCATATGGAGCAAGGAAAAGGAAACTGGCTTTGTTTCTCTTCTTCCCTTTTCTCGATGAGCTAAAGGACAAACATTTATTGTGAAACTCTTTCTGAAGGTCCTAAAAGTGTGAAAACAGATTCTCAGAAGCGTCCTTTTTCTGGTGGAAGTGCGGCCCCGGCTGCGAGTCTCTAGACTCAGACGTGTTTCTGCTTCTGTGAAATAAAATAACAGAAGAAGTTATTTTAGAACGTTTTCTACCCCGTTCATTACAGGAGCTGGAAACAATAGTTAGCTCAAGCAAAGCATCGTCCTGCTCACTGTTTGCCTGCATCGTTATTCAAAAATGTCTTCCATTCTATTGGTCCCTGTGTGCTCGCCATAATTAACACCTCACTGACATCTGGTAAAGTCCCAGCTTATTTTTAAAATGCTGCTATACAACCCCTAAGTTAGCCCTTCTCTTACCAGCCGTCTTTTACGTCACCGACACAAGACAGACGCCAATTATCAGCGCCGGAGAAGACATCGTGAACGCTTCCTGGACATCCAGTGAAACTGCTGGGGAGACAACGTTGGAGAAACGTGAACATTTTCTTTGTACTGTATAATCTGCAGAAATCTGCAACTATCCTTTGAAGCACCGCTCCTCTAAAACAGCAATAAGGATCATTATTAGGCCAAATGTAAATAACACAATAACTTTATAACTTAAAGCAAAGTTGGGAAACGTAAAGTCTTTATATTAAGGTCCATCAGTCAAACATACTGTTGCTCTGGGTCTAAACAGAGCGCGTTGTGTGTGACGTCTTCTTTTGTGCTTTGAGCGTCACACTAGAGCGCGTTTGCTGTCACATTTTATTTGTTGTGCAAACAAGCAGACAAAAAAAAACAGATTTGATCAAAAAAATCAGAATCGAGCATTAAGACCTGCAGAGTGAACGTAGCCTAAGTTCAGGTCATCTCCCACGTCCCTGTCCTGTGGTGTGCCACATGGCTCTGTGCTGGGGCCTTTATCGCTCCTAACATATCGACTTCCCCTCCAGCATGTTTGGAGCTCGTTTGAGGACATCTGCTAGCACTGCTACACCGACGGTATCCACTTATACATTTCTTTCAAGCCCCAAGATGTTTCTAAGCTGCAGATTTTGAATGAGTGCTTCAAATCCGTTAAAGTTCGGCTGGCCGACGACTTCCCCCAACTTAACGAAGGAAAGACTGAAGTCCTGAAGTGCTCCTGACAGAATGTACCTAAGATGATGGATGCTCTCGGTCCTCTTTCAACATTTCATCATCATCCATCAGCAACCTCGGGGTAACCTTTGACCCGGCTGTCAGATCTCTGGTTCGGTCCTGCTTTTATCACTTCAGAAACTTACAGAAACTTAGAGACTTATAGAGCTCTTCAAGGACAAGCACCTGCCTCCATCATTGAACTTCTTCATATTAAATGTGCTGTATTGGATTTATATGTGCTCATGTCTCACAGAGGCATGTTCACTTCCAGCGTTCTGGCTTCTCTGTGCTCACACATAAAATAACTTTAGTGAACTCAGTAAATAGAAGAAAATACGTTTATCGTAAAACCACAACGTCTTCACTGTGACGTATTTTGACATGTTTAGAAGAATTAATCAGCAGAAAAATTCACGGGAGCAGAAAGAGGAAGTGGAAGTAAAACAGAAAGTATTTCTGTCCTGTCTTTAATTCCCCTTCATTCATCTGCCAACACTGAGTCTTACATTCATTATTGCTGATGCTGCTTTGATTAAAAGACAAAGTGCTGAACGCAGCGTTAGCATCGCTGTTCCAATCACTTTGATTTATCGTTATGTGACTGCACTCGTCCTCACGGCTGTGAGTCTCAGGGACAGTTCAGGGTGAACCGACTGAAACATCATTCATAAAACTCACTCAGTGGTTCTAAAATCACGCCTCGCTGATGGCGCAAGAACTGCAGCCAACCAGTGACGGCGTCCTCTGTGCCTGTTGTACAGATCGGTCCTTTCGAAGCATCGATGAGGTCTGATCCAAAACTTTATTAACATAACAGACTTTAATGAAGTGTTTCTCTTTAATTACACCTTCTTAACAAACGGTTCTACGTCAGCCTGCAGCTTAATAGCTCATAATCATGGTTTGTGTTGTCAGAAGCGCCTGTGAGGTGTCCCTCTGCTCCCGGATCTAAATTTAGCTCCAGGTTAATTTCTTAAGGACGGCATGTGGAGCTGCAGATGAGCAGGGCAGGAAGTCCGACTTGGGGATGGCACACAGCAGCCTGTCATTTTTCAAAATAAAAGACCTTGTGCAGACTGAACATAGGTGTGAAACGCTCCCAGTTTGTCTCCAAGGGTCCCAGACTGAGCTGCAGGTGCAGGAACTACACACTCAGGCAATGGGAGGGTGAAGTCTCTGAATAATCCTTCTTTGTATCAGACAAAGGAGGATTATTTTCATCTTTGCATCGTGCAAAACTACCCTCGAGTCCCGTAACTAAAATATGGAGCTGAAAGTGAAAATAATCGATATTACATCACTCTCGCCTTTCTGCATGTGGGTTCTTTCTGCAGCACATTAGACTAACAGGTGATTCATGATTGGTCACAGGTGTGAATGGGGGTCTGTCTCTGTGGTTGTATCCCAATTCAGGGTCTGCAGCTTAGGGCCGCATTTTAAGGCCGATTACGTCACAGCGACGTGACGAAGGCTGTCCCAATTCAAAGGCTGCTCGAAATGCGGCCCTCAAATGCGTCCTTCATTTCCCTGAATTTTAAGGACGTGGCGGTGTAGACTTCGTGGCCCAACATATCCCAGAATGCATAGCGCGGCGGTGGGTGTGGATAATTTTGCCAAAAAAAAAAAAAACGGCGGATGAGGGGCGGCCGAAGAGTAAACTTTAAGTAAGTACTGAATATTATGTCACTTATTTATGTGCAAATGTTTAATAACGAAGAACATTAAAACATTCCTGTTGGCCACATGTCGGCAAAGTCATGTGACATTAGTGACGTTTGTACTAACTTGGTTTTAAAGCCTTTACTTTAAAATATACGCCGTTCAATAGCTGAGCTTAATCAGAGAATGATCAAAGCTCATGTAGAAACAAACAAATGAACAAAAGATTTTCTCCTTCATTTCTGTCAAACAAAGCTGTATGAAACGTTTCCAGCTGTTAGTATCATGGTTGCTAGGCAACCTGGGCAGCGCGACGGAGGCTAGACCGTCCCATTTCACAAGCCTCGCACTTCCGGCCTTAGCGTCTTTAAGTACGCGGCCCTTGAGGACCGTTGAGGCTGCAGACCCTGAATTGGGACACAGCCTCTGAGTCAGCCCTGTGACAGACGGCGACCTGCTCAGGATGTACCTGCCTCTCTCCCTATTGGCTGGGCTGGGCTTGAGCACCCCTACAGCCCTGACCTGGAATAGCAGTAAAGAAAGCAGATCGATGTTTACATTAGAAAAAAAGAAGAAGAAAGACCTTCATGGCGTCCATGGCGGATGGATCGGCTTCCCCGAGGATGATGATGAGGCTCCTGCAGAGAGCTGTGTTTGAATCCTGAACACCACGATGCAGCTTTCATTAAACATCGATCACGACTGCGGGTAAATAAAGAGGACTCTGTTTGGATTTGGACCTTTTAATGGAAGTTAAGTGGACGTTTTGTCACTGTGACACTCTGAGAAAGCTCTGTGTGGTTGGTGGTGTCACAGCTGCTTCAGATAAACCTCAGGCTCTAAAATCAGAGCTGTTAAACTTCTTCAGAGAATGCAGCACAAAAAAGTTTTTGGTTTCTCTGTATTAAAGAAAGGAGAAAGAAGAAGTGGAACCAAAGGGGAACCGTGGCTTCTTAGAACACGCTGAGCCGTGAACGTGGACGTGGATATAAAGGGAGCAGAGAGCAGGTCAGAGCACATCAGCCCTGCACATTCAAACAGAAGAACATCTGTCTGTGTCGGGAACCATGAAGACTCTGCTGGCTCTCACAGTCCTGACGCTCAGCTGCTTCCTGAAGCACAGCTCTGCCAGTGAGTACCGCTGACCTCTGACCTCTGTGAGTCTGAGCTGCACTCGTATTAACTCTGTGTGTGTTCACAGTGCCAGTCGCTGTAGTGTTGGTAAGCAATGTTGAATGCTGCGAGGCCGTCACTAATAAAATCCACATACCAGTGATGAAGGTGACGAACGTGATGAAGACCAGTGGCTGCAGTCGCGAAGCAATCATGTGAGTACATGAAAGTCATGTGACAGGTGTTGCAGGTCTCTGTCCAGATGCAGTGCACTGCAGCTGAAATATTTCCAAATTCAGGCTTTAGCCAAATGAACTCTTTTCATCGTGGACCAGAAACCAGGCTGAAATGTAGAGTGCAGCTGACCTGCATTAAATATCTTCGATGCTCTAGTTCAATTAGGAGGCATCGAATTTGGAGGAGTTGCAATTAAAGAAGATTGTAGAACTTTTTGACTTTAGAGGTAAAATAAAAATCTCAGTCTTCTGATTGAGACATGAACTTATTTTTTAATTTTGTCATTTTAATGTCTGATCCATAGTTTTTCATGACCTTAATTTTGGTGTTTGGGTAAATTTCAAAATCTAATAAAGGCAGTAAATCATTTTATACATAATCAGCTAAAGTTTGAGTTATCTTTTTGTTGTAGTATGTTATTGTGAAATCGTGAAATAGGCTTACACAAATGCAGTTAGAACTGGGAGGCTCTTATTATGAAAAATCAGGCTCCATGTTTGGGCTCCACCAGTCTGAAACTCAGTCAATCTGATCGTCTTCTGTGTGTTCATCATCGATTGGTAAAACTAAGTACTGAGAATATTTAAACTGGCTGCTGTGTGACTTATTTTTCAGCTTCTTTCCATCAGTTTGCGATGTTGTGACGTGTGCATTGACACTGTGTGTCGTGTGTTTCTTACAGCGTCGCTACTCTGAAGAAGAAGTTCTGCCTTGATCCTGAATGGAAACATGCGCAGATGCATCTGGAAGAATTCAAGAAAAGATCAGCGTCCACCACTCTGGAGCCTGAAACCACTACAGGAATGAAGACAAACTTCGACCTGTGTCTGGAATCAAGTGATTTTGCAAACTCCTTTGACTACGATGTCCTGGATGACTGAGAACCTTCACAGACGAATAAAGTGGTTCTTTTCTAGATGATTAATCTGATGAAGCTTTTTGTTGCTCTCATGTGTTTCGAACTGTTGCAGAACTTTGATCATTAATGATGATTAATGATGATTACACAGAAATGTTTCTAGTTTAAAACTTTTAAAGTTTTTCTTTCTTGGATGTTTTTAATGAGAGAAACCAAGTACTGTGACTAAAAGTTTCAAATGTCTGTTCATTATTGCTCCACCTTTCACAATAAAAGCTTTATTTTTGTACTCTTTAAAGCCCACTGAGTCCCTGTTTGAGATTGTTGGTGTTACCATGACTGCTTTATTTAGAGCAGCTGTGAGTCATGAAGACATGCACCCATGTTATAATAATATTATGTTATAATAATAATCACAAACATCACTTTCATAAAGACCCAAAGCTGGAATAAACAGTGTCCTGCATTCAGTCGCGTCCGACCTCAGACAACTTCAAATCAGAGTCAATAAGAGTCACCTGGTACGTACGTCAGGCCTCTTCTCCGTCTGTTTTTAAATCTCTTCTCCTCGGCCCCGTCACTCCTGCTGAAGGAGGTGAAGGTGGATTTTCACACACTGCCTTTGCATTTTGGCTTCATCCTAGTTAAATAATGATGTAGGACAGTGAGTCATCTGAGATTGTGCATATCTAACATTAACATCTGGTATGGGCTAGATCATTCTCATTGTGAGAATGATGATAAGTCCAGCTCATGAAAACAGATGACTTTCTGATTTTCAGGCTATGAAAATAGCACAGGGACAGAAAGGGCAAGAATCAAAGGGAAGTGTGGTTTGTTTTCATCAGTTTAAATAATGGAGGAGCTGAAAGTGTCTTTGTTTGTTTTTCATCTGTTATTTTAATTTCGTTTCATTTCTTGTTTGTTTTTGATGAAGTGTAGCTGCAGTTTAGAACACGCTGTATGTAAAAAGCTTCAGCTTCATATTTTACTGTTATTTCTGTGTTTTTACGAATATTTCTGGAAAACAACATTTTACATAATGCGTTAAATGTAAATCATTATGTGCAGTGAAATGATCACAGTGGCATAAATTATACATGATTTTACTGTCAGAGTGGAGTTAACAGGAGCTCGGACATGAATGGAAAGAAGTTCCAAAACCTCGTCCTTACAGCCAAACTGAAGCCTGACAGCAGCAGATTAATGCGCGTGGGTGTGAAAATGTCACGTGTGGGGGTAATATTCAGGGGTGCTGTGGTTTTACTGTGTTAGAAAGAAGAATCGGAGACTTCTACATGTCAGTGTCTGATTGGATGTTGGCCTGTTTGGCGTGCAGGCAGTGAGGGTTGTGTTAAGGAGGGCAAGTCTGAGTCAGAAGTTTGAACAATAAACACATTTTTCTTAACATTGATTGGATGAGAAAAATAAATGGATGAATTGTTGGTCATTATGCTGAAACCAGTCAGGCTGACACAACATTTACTAATCTGAACCTTTACAAAGAAAAGTTACATTCTCATCCATCCAACATCTGTCACATCATCCTGTGTAGGTGAGCCTGTGTTTGCACAGGCGGCTGTGTGATGCTCGCCGCTGAGCGTCGGTCAGGACAAAAGAATCGAGACTCACTTATTCCCTTCATGCTCATTTATTGCAGGCTTGTAAGCAGGTAGGTGTGTGCGATCTATAAATCAATAACAGAAAATCAACACACCACTGCAACCCCCTCTGGCTTCTGCTCTGTGGCTGCTGGGTGACCCCTCGTCTGGGGCTCTCCTCAGCTCCTCCCAGGAGGGTGGCACGGATGCCCCTCCGACGGTCCTCCTTGGGCTCTGGATCTCCTACGTGCTGTTCCACACAGGTGTGCACGCAGGTATTGACAGACACAAACTACACTTTCTTGGCTGCTACCTCATTGTGCTGTCGATCTTGCGCGCTGCACAACAACATTCAATATTTAGTGTCTACCGTTTACTGTTAGCTAGATCATTGCGATGGTGTTGTGTTTATTATGTTGCTCTGTTTTTTGCTTGTTTTCTCTTCTGTTTTTTCTTCTCTCGACAGGTGATTTTATTTTTTTAAGTACCTTTTCTCACTGTCCCTCTTCCCTGTCCCTCTCTTTCTATCTATCTTTCTTTCTCCCTGTCATGTCTGTCCCATCTGTAACAACTGAAAATAAAATAAATACATGATAATAATAAAAGTCAATCAAATGGACCAATATTGCAAGGCCATGATGATCCACTTGGTAAAGTAAATTCGTTGGGCATCTTTCTTGGCCTTCAAACAATAATTTTGATGGCTAAAGAACCAAATGGGACAGGCAAATAAAATAAAATAAAATAAAATAAAATAAAATAAAATACTTCCGGCGCCGCTCTGAGCTGGCAGCCAGTATCAGCAGCTCTGACCTGACCGAGTCCTTTTTTCTCTTTAATATATGTTTCTTTGTTGTTCTCGTGTTTCTTGTTTTGTTTTCCTATTGTGGACTGCTGTCCCCCACAATGGAGCTCAGACTTTTATGGACAATCATGTTCTTTATTACATTTTTTATGGCATCTGTGTCCAGAGAGCGCGTGGAGGTCTGACCTCCCATTGTTTACAGCAGGGATCAGCTGTTAGCCCTCGGAGCCTCCGCTGCCCTGCCTACTGCCGAGCGAGCCAACATCCCCCGCGAGGTGAGGAGGAAGAGACGCGGTACTCGGGCCGGGATCGGGCGTCGCAGTGAAGTTAGGAGGTACCGGCCAGCGATTCCATCTGTTATTATGGGGAATGTGAGATCTCTCCCCAATAAAGTAGACGAACTGGCTGCTCTTACCCGACATCAGAGGAGCTACAGGGAGTGAGTGCGCTAACTCCGGACTCACACGTAAACATGGATGGTTTTCATCTGAGACACAAGCTGGAGCTATCAGGAGTGGACCACCACATGTCCCAGTGGATACTGGACTACCTCACAGGACGTCCACAGTATGTGAGGACACAGGGCTGTGTCTCTGACACGCTGGTCTGCAGTACGGGGGCCCCACAGGGAACTGTGCTGGCACCGCTCCTCTTCACCCTCTACACTGCAGACGTCTCCATCAACTCCCCACGCTGCCACCTACAGAAGTTCTCTGACGACTCTGCCATAGTCGGCCTCATCACAGGTGAGGACGACTCAGAGTACAGACAGTGGACTCTGGACTTTGTGGACTGGTGTCAGCAGAACCACCTGCTGATCGACGCCGGGAAAACCAAGGAGTTGGTGGTGGACTTCCGGAGACGCAGACCCACCACACTGACACCGGTGAACATCCAGGGAGTGGACATTGAGATAGTGGACTCTTATAGGTACCTGGGTGTTCACCTGAATAATAAACTGGAGCCACAACACTGATGCTGTTTACAGGAAGGGTCAGAGCAGACTCTACCTGCTGAGGCGGCTGAGGTCATTGGGAGTCCAGGGAGTGCATTTAAAGACCTTCTATGACTCTGTGGTGGCATCTGTCATTTTTTACAGTGTGGTATGTTGGAGCAGCAGTTTATCGGCAGCTGAGAGGAAGAGGTTGGATAAACTCATCAGGAAGGCCAGCTCTGTTCTGCACCCTGGACCCAGTGCAGGTGGTGGGAGACAGAAGGACTCTGGCCAAAATAACATCTCTGATGGACAGAGTCTCCCACCCCATGCATGTAGATGTTGCTGCAGAGCTGCTTCAGTGACAGACTGCTGCATCCGATGCATGAAGGAGCGTTTCTGCAGGTCCTTCCTCCCTGCAGCTGTCAGACTGTACAATCAGAACTGCTCCCAACAAACAGATGTTTACATCAATGCTGTAACTGCAATAAGTTAATCAACCGATTCGCACTACAACCTGCTTTGCCTCTTACCTGTAATTATTTTTATTTAATTTAATAACTGTACAGTACTCTGTTTATAGTAACCATTGTCCTTAATGTAAATATGTAAGAAAAATTGTGTATGTTTCTGGGTACTGTTTGTTTGTATATGTGTCTTTCTGGCTGCTGTTACAAACAAATTTCCCCTTGTGGGACAATTAAAGGATTATTCTATTCTATTCTATTCTATTCTATTCTAAATCAACAAAGGATGTCCTCTGTATAATACAGAGGACATTAATAGGCTGGTTATCAGGAGGAAAGTAACAATATCCGTCACACAGCAGAGATAAGCAAGTAACTCTGTTCACCTAAAGCTGTCGTCTTAGTAAAATCATACTAATGACCGGTCATATGGCGCCACCCAGTGGTATGAACTGAACATGGCGTCCATATGATGCCAAGAACTAATTCAAAAATGTAAATGTTGGTTTGTTGGTGTCTCAGAGGAGCGCACCTTTCCTCCGATATACAGAGGCTACCATCAACATGAGTGTGTGTGTGTGTGTGTGTGTGTGCTTTTCACTCCTCATGTGACTCTTCCTCCTGACACCTTGTGCTGGATGCAGGTTCAGGAAACACTGAAGCTTCTGAAAGCTGTATCAGCTCAGCTCAGTCAAATTTATTTATGTTGCTCTTTTCACAGAGAAAAATCACAAAGTGCTTTACAACAAAGAAAATGAAAAATAATGGAAATACAACAAATAACAATGTAAAACAGTAAAATAAAAAATAAAAACAACACATTAATTAAAAGCCTTTATAAAAATGTCTTCAGCTGCTTTTTAAAAGAATCAAAGGAGTCTGTCCAGCGTGAAATCAGTGGGAGAGAATTCCACAGCCGTGGTGCCTGAAAGGCCCGATCACCACGAGCTTTAAATCGAGCGCGTGGGGCCACCGACAGTCTCTGACCTGATGACCTCAGAGCTCGGGAGGAGGACTGCAGTCTCAGCAGGTCAGATATGTACCGGGGAGTTTGACCATGCAGGGCCCCAAAGGTTCAAACTAAAATGTTTTAAAATGAAACTTACAGGCAACCAGTGAATGAAGGCTAACACTGGAGTGATATGAGATCTTCTCTTGGTGCTGCAGCATTCTGCACAGTCTGAAGACGACTTAAGGCTGATTTGTTAAAACAAGTAAAAAGACCGTTACAGTTTTCTAAACTTCATGAATAATCATCAAGTTCAGCATTTGACACCATTAGTCTGAGTTTTGAAATATTTCTCAAATGATAAAAACATTCTGGACCAGCTGCTGAATCCTCGAGCGACATCGAGCTGTCAAATATGACACCGAGGTTTTACAGAAGGTCTAAGAAGCTGATTTGCTGCCTAATGTCTGGAATCATATGGAGCAAGGAAAAGGAAACTGTCTTTGTTTCTCTTCTTCCCTTTTCTCGATGAGCTAAAGGACAAACATTTATTGTGAAACTCTTTCTGAAGGTCCTAAAAGTGTGAAAACAGATTCTCAGAAGCGTCGTTTTTCTGGTGGAAGTGCGGCCCCGGCTGCGAGTCTCTATCAGACGTGTTTCTGCTTCTGTGAAATAAAATAACAGAAGAAGTTATTTTAGAACGTTTTCTACCCCGTTCATTACAGGAGCTGCTAACAATAGTTAGCTCAAGCAAAGCATCGTCCTGCTCACTGTTTGCCTGCATCGTTATTCAAAAATGTCTTCCATTCTATTGGTCCCTGTGTGCTCGCCATAATTAACACCTCACTGACATCTGGTAAAGTCCCAGCTTATTTTTTATTATATATTTATATACATATTTATATATACTTATTTATTTTTAAAATGCTGCTATACAACCCCTTTAAAAAAACCTAAGTTAGCCCTTCTCTTACCAGCCGTCTTTTACGTCACTGACACAAGACAGACGCCAATTATCAGCGCCGGAGAAGACATCGTGAACGCTTCCTGGCCATCCGGTGAAACTGTTGGGAAGACAGTGTTGGAGAAACGTGAACATTTTCTTTGTACTGTATAATCTGCAGAAATCTGCAACTATCCTTTGAAGCACTGCTCCTCTAAAACAGCAATAAGGATCATTATTAGGCCAAATGAAAATAACACAATAACTTTATAACTTAAAGCAAAGTTGGGAAACGTAAAGTCTTTATATTAAGGCCATCAGTCAAACATACTGTTGGTCTGGGTCTAAACAGAGCGCGTTGTGTGTGACGTCTTCTTTTGTGCTTTGAGCGTCACACTAGAGCGCGTTTGCTGTCACATTTTATTTGTTGTGCAAACAAGCAGACAAAAAAAAACAGATTTGATCAAAAAAATCAGAATCGAGCATTAAGACCTGCAGAGTGAACGTAGCCTAAGTTCAGGTCATCTCCCACGTCCCTGTCCTGTGGTGTGCCACACGGCTCTGTGCTGGGGCCTTTATCGCTCCTAACATATCGACTTCCCCTCTCATGTTTGGAGCTCGTTTGAGGACATCTGCTAGCACTGCTACACCGACGGTATCCACTTATACATTTCTTTCAAGCCCCAAGATGTTTCTAAGCTGCAGATTTTGAATGAGTGCTTCAAATCCGTTAAAGTTCGGCTGGCCGACGACTTCCCCCAACTTAACGAAGGAAAGACTGAAGTCCTGAAGTGCTCCTGACAGAATGTACCTAAGATGATGGATGCTCTCGGTCCTCTTTCAACATTTCATCATCATCCATCAGCAACCTCGGGGTAACCTTTGACCCGGCTGTCAGATCTCTGGTTCGGTCCTGCTTTTATCACTTTTATCACTTCAGAAACTTACAGAAACTTAGAGACTTATAGAGCTCTTCAAGGACAAGCACCTGCCTCCATCATTGAACTTCTTCATATTAAATGTGCTGTATTGGATTTATATGTGCTCATGTCTCACAGAGGCATGTTCACTTCCAGCGTTCTGGCTTCTCTGTGGTCACACATAAAATAACTTGAGTGAACTCAGTAAACAGAAGAAAATACGTTTATCGTAAAACCACAACTTCTTCACTGTGACGTATTTTGACATGTTTAGAAGAATTAATCAGCAGAAAAATTCACGGGAGCAGAAAGAGGAAGTGGAAGTAAAACAGAAAGTATTTCTGTCCTGTCTTTAATTCCCCTTCATTCATCTGCCAACACTGAGTCTTACATTCATTATTGCTGATGCTGCTTTGATTAAAAGACAAAGTGCTGAACGCAGCGTTAGCATCGCTGTTCCAATCACTTTGATTTATCGTTATGTGACTGCACTCGTCCTCACGGCTGTGAGTCTCAGGGACAGTTCAGAGTGAACCGACTGAAACATCATACATAAAACTCACTCAGTGGTTCTAAAATCACGCCTCGCTGATGGCGCAAGAACTGCAGCCAACCAGTGACGGCGTCCTCTGTGCCTGTTGTACAGATCGGTCCTTTCGAAGCATCGATGAGGTCTGATCCAAAACTTTATTAACATAACAGACTTTAATGAAGTGTTTCCCTTTAATTACACCTTCTTAACAAACGATTCTACGTGAGCCTGCAGCTTAATAGCTCATAATCATGGTTTGTGTTGTCAGAAGCGCCTGTGAGGTGTCCCTCTGCTCCCGGATCTAAATTTAGCTCCAGGTTAATTTCTTAAGGACGACATGTGGAGCTGCAGATGAGCAGGGCAGGAAGTCAGACTCGGGGATGGCACACAGCAGCCTGTCATTTTTCAAAATAAAAGACCTTGTGCAGACTGAAGGTGTGAAACGCTCCCAGTTTGTCTCCGAGGGTCCCAGACAGAGCTGCAGGTGCAGGAACTACACACTCAGGCAATGGGAGGGTGTAGTCTCTGAATAATCCTTCTTTGTATCAGACAAAGGAGGATTATTTTCATCTTTGCATCGTGCAAAACTACCCTCGAGTCCCGTAACGAAAATATGGAGCTGAAAATGAAAATAAGTCCCCTTTAATTACCTTTTACTACAAAATTTTTCTCTTCTCATCGATATTGCATCACTCTCGCATTTCTGCATGTGGGTTCTTTCTGCAGCACATTAGACTAGCAGGTGATTCATGATTGGTCACAGGTGTGAATGGCGGTCTGTCTCTGTGGTTGTATCCCAATTCAGGGTCTGCAGCCTTAAAGGCCGCATTTTAAGGCCGATTACGTCACAGCGACGTGACGAAGGCTGTCCCAATTCAAAGGCTGCTTTAAATGCGGCCCTCAAACGCGTCCTTCATTTCCCTGAATTTTAAGGACGTGGCGGTGTAGACTTCGTGGCCCAACATATCCCAGAATGCATAGCGCGGCGGTGGGTGTGGATAATTTTGCCAAAAAAAAACTGCGGATGAGGGGCGCCGAAGAGTAAACTTTAAGTAAGTACTGAATATTATGTCACTTATTTATGTGCAAATGTTTAATAACGAAGAACATGAAAACATTACTGTTGGCCACATGTCGGCAAAGTTATGTGACATTAGTGACGTTTGTACTAACTTGGTTTTAAAGCCTTTACTTTAAAATATACGCCGTTCAATAGCTGAGCTTAATCAGAGAATGATCAAAGCTCATGTAGAAACAAACAAATGAACAAAAGATTTTCTCCTTCATTTCTGTCAAACAAAGCTGTATGAAACCTTTCCAGCTGTTAGTATCATGGTTGCTAGGCAACCTGGGCAGCGCGACGGAGGCTAGACCGTCCCATTTCACAAGCCTCGCACTTCCGGCCTTAGCGTCTTTAAGTACGCGGCCCTTGAGGACCGTTGAGGCTGCAGACCCTGAATTGGGATACAGCCTCTGAGTCAGCCCTGTGACAGACGGCGACCTGCTCAGGATGTACCTGCCTCTCTCCCTATTGGCTGGGCTGGGCTTGAGCACCCCTACAGCCCTGACCTGGAATAGCAGTAAAGAAAGCAGATCGATGTTTACATTAGAAAAAAAGAAGAAGAAAGACCTTCATGGCGTCCATGGCGGATGGATCGGCTTCCCCGAGGATGATGATGAGGCTCCTGCAGAGAGCTGTGTTTTAATCCTGAACGCCACGATGCAGCTTTCATTAAACATCGATCACGACTGAGGGTAAATAAAGAGGACTCTGTTTGGATTTGGACCTTTTAATGGAAGTTAAGTGGACGTTTTGTCACTGTGACGCTCTGAGAAAGCTCTGTGTGGTTTGTGGTGTCACAGCTGCTTCAGATAAACCTCAGGCTCTAAAATCAGAGCTGTTAAACTTCTTCAGAGAATGCAGCACAAAAAAGTTTTTGGTTTCTCTGTATTAAAGAAAGGAGAAAGGAGAAGTGGAACCAAAGGGGAACCGTGGCTTCTTAGAACACGCTGAGCCGTGAACGTGGACGTGGATATAAAGGGAGCAGAGAGCAGGTCAGAGCACATCAGCCCTGCACATTCAAACAGAAGAACATCTGTCTGTGTCGAGAACCATGAAGACTCTGCTGGCTCTCACAGTCCTGACGCTCAGCTGCTTCCTGAAGCACAGCTCTGCCGGTGGGTACCGCTGACCTCTGACCTCTGTGAGTCTGAGCTGCACTCGTATTAACTCTGTGTGTGTTCACAGTGCCAGTCGCTGTAGTGTTGGTAAGCAATGTTGAATGCTGCGAGGCCGTCACTAATAAAATCCACATACCAGTGATGAAGGTGACGAACGTGATGAAGACCAGTGGCTGCAGTCGCGAAGCAATCATGTGAGTACATGAAAGTCATGTGACAGGTGTTGCAGGTCTCTGTCCAGATGCAGTGCACTGCAGCTGAAATATTTCCAAATTCAGGCTTTAGCCAAATGAACTCTTTTCATCGTGGACCAGAAACCAGGCTGAAATGTAGAGTGCAGCTGACCTGCATTAAATATCTTCGATGCTCTAGTTCAATTAGGAGGCATCGAATTTGGAGGAGTTGCAATTAAAGAAGATTGTAGAACTTTTTGACTTTAGAGGTAAAATAAAAATCTCAGTCTTCTGATTGAGACATGAACTTATTTTTTGATTTTGTCATTTTAATGTCTGATCCATAGTTTTTCATGACCTTAATTTTGGTGTTTGGGTAAATTTCAAAATCTAATAAAGGCAGTAAATCATTTTATACATAATCAGCTAAAGTTTGAGTTATCTTTTTGTTGTAGTATGTTATTGTGAAATCGTGAAATAGGCTTACACAAATGCAGTTAGAACTGGGAGGCTCTTATTATGAAAAATCAGGCTCCATGTTTGGGCTCCACCAGTCTGAAACTCAGTCAATCTGATCGTCTTCTGTGTGTTCATCATCGATTGGTAAAACTAAGTACTGAGAATATTTAAACTGGCTGCTGTGTGACTTATTTTTCAGCTTCTTTCCATCAGTTTGCGATGTTGTGACGTGTGCATTGACACTGTGTGTCGTGTGTTTCTTACAGCGTCGCTACTCTGAAGAAGAAGTTCTGCCTTGATCCTGAATGGAAACATGCGCAGATGCATCTGGAAGAATTCAAGAAAAGATCAGCGTCCACCACTCTGGAGCCTGAAACCACTAAAGGAATGAAGACAAACTTCGACCTGTGTCTGGAATCAAGTGATTTTGCAAACTCCTTTGACTACGATGTCCTGGATGACTGAGAACCTTCACAGACGAATAAAGTGGTTCTTTTCTAGATGATTAATCTGATGAAGCTTTTTGTTGCTCTCATGTGTTTCGAACTGTTGCAGAACTTTGATCATTAATGATGATTAATGATGATCACACAGAAATGTTTCTAGTTTAAAACTTTTAAAGTTTTTCTTTCTTGGATGTTTTTAATGAGAGAAACCAAGTACTGTGACTAAAAGTTTCAAATGTCTGTTCATTATTGCTCCACCTTTCACAATAAAAGCTTTATTTTTGTACTCTTTAAAGCCCACTGAGTCCCTGTTTGAGATTGTTGGTGTTACCATGACTGCTTTATTTAGAGCAGCTGTGAGTCATGAAGACATGCACCCATGTTATAATAATATTATGTTATAATAATAATCACAAACATCACTTTCATAAAGACCCAAAGCTGGAATAAACAGTGTCCTGCATTCAGTCGCGTCCGACCTCAGACAACTTCAAATCAGAGTCAATAAGAGTCACCTGGTACGTACGTCAGGCCTCTTCTCCGTCTGTTTTTAAATCTCTTCTCCTCGGCCCCGTCACTCCTGCTGAAGGAGGTGAAGGTGGATTTTCACACACTGCCTTTGCATTTTGGCTTCATCCTAGTTAAATAATGATGTAGGACAGTGAGTCATCTGAGATTGTGCATATCTAACATTAACATCTGGTATGGGCTAGATCATTCTCATTGTGAGAATGATGATAAGTCCAGCTCATGAAAACAGATGACTTTCTGATTTTCAGGCTATGAAAATAGCACAGGGACAGAAAGGGCAAGAATCAAAGGGAAGTGTGGTTTGTTTTCATCAGTTTAAATAATGGAGGAGCTGAAAGTGTCTTTGTTTGTTTTTCATCTGTTATTTTAATTTCGTTTCATTTCTTGTTTGTTTTTGATGAAGTGTAGCTGCAGTTTAGAACACGCTGTATGTAAAAAGCTTCAGCTTCATATTTTACTGTTATTTCTGTGTTTTTACGAATATTTCTGGAAAACAACATTTTACATAATGCGTTAAATGTAAATCATTATGTGCAGTGAAATGATCACAGTGGCATAAATTATACATGATTTTACTGTCAGAGTGGAGTTAACAGGAGCTCGGACATGAATGGAAAGAAGTTCCAAAACCTCGTCCTTACAGCCAAACTGAAGCCTGACAGCAGCAGATTAATGCGCGTGGGTGTGAAAATGTCACGTGTGGGGGTAATATTCAGGGGTGCTGTGGTTTTACTGTGTTAGAAAGAAGAATCGGAGACTTCTACATGTCAGTGTCTGATTGGATGTTGGCCTGTTTGGCGTGCAGGCAGTGAGGGTTGTGTTAAGGAGGGCAAGTCTGAGTCAGAAGTTTGAACAATAAACACATTTTTCTTAACATTGATTGGATGAGAAAAATAAATGGATGAATTGTTGGTCATTATGCTGAAACCAGTCAGGCTGACACAACATTTACTAATCTGAACCTTTACAAAGAAAAGTTACATTCTCATCCATCCAACATCTGTCACATCATCCTGTGTAGGTGAGCCTGTGTTTGCACAGGCGGCTGTGTGATGCTCGCCGCTGAGCGTCGGTCAGGACAAAAGAATCGAGACTCACTTATTCCCTTCATGCTCATTTATTGCAGGCTTGTAAGCAGGTAGGTGTGTGCGATCTATAAATCAATAACAGAAAATCAACACACCACTGCAACCCCCTCTGGCTTCTGCTCTGTGGCTGCTGGGTGACCCCTCGTCTGGGGCTCTCCTCAGCTCCTCCCAGGAGGGTGGCACGGATGCCCCTCCGACGGTCCTCCTTGGGCTCTGGATCTCCTACGTGCTGTTCCACACAGGTGTGCACGCAGGTATTGACAGACACAAACTACACTTTCTTGGCTGCTACCTCATTGTGCTGTCGATCTTGCGCGCTGCACAACAACATTCAATATTTAGTGTCTACTGTTTACTGTTAGCTAGATCATTGCGATGGTGTTGTGTTTATTATGTTGCTCTGTTTTTTGCTTGTTTTCTCTTCTGTTTTTTCTTCTCTCGACAGGTGATTTTATTTTTTTAAGTACCTTTTCTCACTGTCCCTCTTCCCTGTCCCTCTCTTTCTATCTATCTTTCTTTCTCCCTGTCATGTCTGTCCCATCTGTAACAACTGAAAATAAAATAAATACATGATAATAATAAAAGTCAATCAAATGGACCAATATTGCAAGGCCATGATGATCCACTTGGTAAAGTAAATTCGTTGGGCATCTTTCTTGGCCTTCAAACAATAATTTTGATGGCTAAAGAACCAAATGGGACAGGCAAATAAAATAAAATAAAATAAAATAAAATAAAATAAAATACTTCCGGCGCCGCTCTGAGCTGGCAGCCAGTATCAGCAGCTCTGACCTGACCGAGTCCTTTTTTCTCTTTAATATATGTTTCTTTGTTGTTCTCGTGTTTCTTGTTTTGTTTTCCTATTGTGGACTGCTGTCCCCCACAATGGAGCTCAGACTTTTATGGACAATCATGTTCTTTATTACATTTTTTATGGCATCTGTGTCCAGAGAGCGCGTGGAGGTCTGACCTCCCATTGTTTACAGCAGGGATCAGCTGTTAGCCCTCGGAGCCTCCGCTGCCCTGCCTACCGCCGAGCGAGCCAACATCCCCCGCGAGGTGAGGAGGAAGAGACGCGGTACTCGGGCCGGGATCGGGCGTCGCAGTGAAGTTAGGAGGTACCGGCCAGCGATTCCATCTGTTATTATGGGGAATGTGAGATCTCTCCCCAATAAAGTAGACGAACTGGCTGCTCTTACCCGACATCAGAGGAGCTACAGGGAGTGAGTGCGCTAACTCCGGACTCACACGTAAACATGGATGGTTTTCATCTGAGACACAAGCTGGAGCTATCAGGAGTGGACCACCACATGTCCCAGTGGATACTGGACTACCTCACAGGACGTCCACAGTATGTGAGGACACAGGGCTGTGTCTCTGACACGCTGGTCTGCAGTACGGGGGCCCCACAGGGAACTGTGCTGGCACCGTTCCTCTTCACCCTCTACACTGCAGACGTCTCCATCAACTCCCCACGCTGCCACCTACAGAAGTTCTCTGACGACTCTGCCATAGTCGGCCTCATCACAGGTGAGGACGACTCAGAGTACAGACAGTGGACTCTGGACTTTGTGGACTGGTGTCAGCAGAACCACCTGCTGATCGACGCCGGGAAAACCAAGGAGTTGGTGGTGGACTTCCGGAGACGCAGACCCACCACACTGACACCGGTGAACATCCAGGGAGTGGACATTGAGATAGTGGACTCTTATAGGTACCTGGGTGTTCACCTGAATAATAAACTGGAGCCACAACACTGATGCTGTTTACAGGAAGGGTCAGAGCAGACTCTACCTGCTGAGGCGGCTGAGGTCATTGGGAGTCCAGGGAGTGCATTTAAAGACCTTCTATGACTCTGTGGTGGCATCTGTCATTTTTTACAGTGTTGTATGTTGGAGCAGCAGTTTATCGGCAGCTGAGAGGAAGAGGTTGGATAAACTCATCAGGAAGGCCAGCTCTGTTCTGCACCCTGGACCCAGTGCAGGTGGTGGGAGACAGAAGGACTCTGGCCAAAATAACATCTCTGATGGACAGAGTCTCCCACCCCATGCATGTAGATGTTGCTGCAGAGCTGCTTCAGTGACAGACTGCTGCATCCTCGATGCATGAAGGAGCGTTTCTGCAGGTCCTTCCTCCCTGCAGCTGTCAGACTGTACAATCAGAACTGCTCCCAACAAACAGATGTTTACATCTGCGCTGTAACTGCAATAAGTTAATCAACCGATTCGCACTACAACCTGCTTTGCCTCTTACCTGTAATTATTTTTATTTAATTTAATAACTGTACAGTACTCTGTTTATAGTAACCATTGTCCTTAATGTAAATATGTAAGAAAAATTGTGTATGTTTCTGGGTACTGTTTGTTTGTATATGTGTCTTTCTGGCTGCTGTTACAAACAAATTTCCCCTTGTGGGACAATTAAAGGATTATTCTATTCTATTCTATTCTATTCTATTCTAAATCAACAAAGGATGTCCTCTGTATAATACAGAGGACATTAATAGGCTGGTTATCAGGAGGAAAGTAACAATATCCGTCACACAGCAGAGATAAGCAAGTAACTCTGTTCACCTAAAGCTGTCGTCTTAGTAAAATCATACTAATGACCGGTCATATGGCGCCACCCAGTGGTATGAACTGAACATGGCGTCCATATGATGCCAAGAACTAATTCAAAAATGTAAATGTTGGTTTGTTGGTGTCTCAGAGGAGCGCACCTTTCCTCCGATATACAGAGGCTACCATCAACATGAGTGTGTGTGTGTGTGTGTGTGTGTGCTTTTCACTCCTCATGTGACTCTTCCTCCTGACACCTTGTGCTGGATGCAGGTTCAGGAAACACTGAAGCTTCTGAAAGCTGTATCAGCTCAGCTCAGTCAAATTTATTTATGTTGCTCTTTTCACAGAGAAAAATCACAAAGTGCTTTACAACAAAGAAAATGAAAAATAATGGAAATACAACAAATAACAATGTAAAACAGTAAAATAAAAAATAAAAACAACACATTAATTAAAAGCCTTTATAAAAATGTCTTCAGCTGCTTTTTAAAAGAATCAAAGGAGTCTGTCCAGCGTGAAATCAGTGGGAGAGAATTCCACAGCCGTGGTGCCTGAAAGGCCCGATCACCACGAGCTTTAAATCGAGTGCGTGGGGCCACCAACAGTCTCTGACCTGATGACCTCAGAGCTCGGGAGGAGGACTGCAGTCTCAGCAGGTCAGATATGTACCGGGGAGTTTGACCATGCAGGGCCCCAAAGGTTCAAACTAAAATGTTTTAAAATGAAACTTACAGGCAACCAGTGAATGAAGGCTAACACTGGAGTGATATGAGATCTTCTCTTGGTGCTGCAGCATTCTGCACAGTCTGAAGACGACTTAAGGCTGATTTGTTAAAACAAGTAAAAAGACCGTTACAGTTTTCTAAACTTCATGAATAATCATCAAGTTCAGCATTTGACACCATTAGTCTGAGTTTTGAAATATTTCTCAAATGATAAAAACATTCTGGACCAGCTGCTGAATCCTCGAGCGACATCGAGCTGTCAAATATGACACCGAGGTTTTACAGAAGGTCTAAGAAGCTGATTTGCTGCCTAATGTCTGGAATCATATGGAGCAAGGAAAAGGAAACTGGCTTTGTTTCTCTTCTTCCCTTTTCTCGATGTGCTAAAGGACAAACATTTATTGTGAAACTCTTTCTGAAGGTCCTAAAAGTGTGAAAACAGATTCTCAGAAGCGTCGTTTCTCTGGTGGAAGTGCGGCCCCGGCTGCGAGTCTCTATCAGACGTGTTTCTGCTTCTGTGAAATAAAATAACAGAAGAAGTTATTTTAGAACGTTTTCTACCCCGTTCATTACAGGAGCTGGAAACAATAGTTAGCTCAAGCAAAGCATCGTCCTGCTCACTGTTTGCTGCATCGTTATTCAAAAATGTCTTCCATTCTATTGGTCCCTGTGTGCTCGCCATAATTAACACCTCACTGACATCTGGTAAAGTCCCAGCTTATTTTTAAAATGCTGCTATACAACCCATAAGTTAGCCCTTCTCTTACCAGCCGTCTTTTACGTCACCGACACAAGACAGACGCCAATTATCAGCACCGGAGAAGACATCGTAAACGCTTCCTGGACATCCAGTGAAACTGTTGGGGAGACAACGTTGGAGAAACGTGAACATTTTCTTTGTACTGTATAATCTGCAGAAATCTGCAACTATCCTTTGAAGCACCGCTCCTCTAAAACAGCAGTAAGGATCATTATTAGGCCAAATGTAAATAACACAATAACTTTATAACTTAAAGCAAAGTTGGGAAACGTAAAGTCCGAAGTCTTTATATTAAGACCATCAGTCAAACATACTGTTGGTCTGGGTCTAAACAGAGCGCGTTGTGTGTGACGTCTTCTTTTGCGCTTTGAGCGTCACACTAGAGCGCGTTTGCTGTCACATTTTATTTGTTGTGCAAACAAGCAGACAAAAAAATCTGATTTGATCAAAAAATCAGAATCGAGCATTAAGACCTGCAGAGTGAACGTAGCCTAAGTTCAGGTCATCTTCCACGTCCCTGTCCTGTGGTGTGCCACACGGCTCTGTGCTGGGGCCTTTATCGCTCCTAACATATCGACTTCCCCTCTCATGTTTGGAGCTCCTTTGAGGACATCTGCTAGCACTGCTACACCGACGGTATCCACTTATACATTTCTTTCAAGCCCCAAGATGTTTCTAAGCTGCAGATTTTGAATGAGTGCTTTGAATCCGTTAAAGTTCGGCTGGCCGATGACTTCCCCCAACTTAACGAAGGAAAGACTGAAGTCCTGAAGTGCTCCTGACAGAATGTACCTAAGATGATGGATGCTCTCGGTCCTCTTTCAACATTTCATCATCATCCATCAGCAACCTCGGGGTAACCTTTGACCCGGCTGTCAGATCTCTGGTTCGGTCCTGCTTTTATCACTTTTATCACTTCAGAAACTTACAGAAACTTAGAGAC
Source organism: Neolamprologus brichardi (assembly GCF_056152115.1). NCBI lineage: Eukaryota > Metazoa > Chordata > Actinopteri > Cichliformes > Cichlidae > Neolamprologus > Neolamprologus brichardi. The sequence continues at coordinate 2,089,610 of NC_142104.1, read as the reverse complement.
TTATAGAGCTCTTCAAGGACAAGCACCTGCCTCCATCATTGAACTTCTTCATATTAAATGTGCTGTATTGGATTTATATGTGCTCATGTCTCACAGAGGCATGTTCACTTCCAGCGTTCTGGCTTCTCTGTGGTCACACATAAAATAACTTGAGTGAATTCAGTAAACAGAAGAAAATACGTTTATCGTAAAACCACAACGTCTTCACTGTGACGTATTTTGACATGTTTAGAAGAATTAATCAGCAGAAAAATTCACGGGAGCAGAAAGAGGAAGTGGAAGTAAAACAGAAAGTATTTCTGTCCTGTCTTTAATTCCCCTTCATTCATCTGCCAACACTGAGTCTTAAATTCATTTTTGCTGATGCTGCTTTGATTAAAAGACAAAGTGCTGAACGCAGCGTTAGCATCGCTGTTCCAATCACTTTGATTTATCGTTATGTGACTGCACTCGTCCTCACGGCTGTGAGTCTCAGGGACAGTTCAGAGTGAACCGACTGAAACATCATTCATAAAACTCACTCAGTGGTTCTAAAATCACGCCTCGCTGATGGCGCAAGAACTGCAGCCAACCAGTGACGACGTCCTCTGTGCCTGTTGTACAGATCGGTCCTTTCGAAGCATCGATGAGGTCTGATCCAAAACTTTATTAACATAACAGACTTTAATGAAGTGTTTCTCTTTAATTACACCTTCTTAACAAACGATTCTACGTGAGCCTGCAGCTTAATAGCTCATAATCATGGTTTGTGTTGTCAGAAGCGCCTGTGAGGTGTCCCTCTGCTCCCGGATCTAAATTTAGCTCCAGGTTAATTTCTTAAGGACAGCATGTGGAGCTGCAGATGAGCAGGGCAGGAAGTCAGACTCGGGGATGGCACACAGCAGCCTGTCATTTTTCAAAATAAAAGACCTTGTGCAGACTGAACGTAGGTGTGAAACGCTCCCAGTTTGTCTCCGAGGGTCCCAGACAGAGCTGCAGGTGCAGGAACTACACACTCAGGCAATGGGAGGGTGAAGTCTCTGAATAATCCTTCTTTGTATCAGACAAAGGAGGATTATTTTCATCTTTGCATCGTGCAAAACTACCCTCGAGTCCCGTAACGAAAATATGGAGCTGAAAGTGAAAATAATCGATATTACATCACTCTCGCCTTTCTGCATGTGGGTTCTTTCTGCAGCACATTAGACTAACAGGTGATTCATGATTGGTCACAGGTGTGAATGGGGGTCTGTCTCTGTGGTTGTATCCCAATTCAGGGTCTGCAGCCTTAAAGGCCGCATTTTAAGGCCGATTACGTCACAGCGACGTGACGAAGGCTGTCCCAATTCGAAGGCTGCTCGAAATGCGGCCCTCAAACGTGTCCTTCATTTCCCTGAATTTTAAGGATGTGGCGATGTAGACTTCGTGGCCCAACATATCCCAGAATGCATAGCGCGGCGGTGGGTGTGGATAATTTTGTGGCGGATGAGGGGCGGCCGAAGAGTAAACTTTAAGTACTGAATATTATGTCACTTATTTATGTGCAAATGTTTAATAACGAAGAACATTAAAACATTCCTGTTGGCCACATGTCGGCAAAGTCATGTGACATTAGTGACGTTTGTACTAACTTGGTTTTAAAGCCTTTACTTTAAAATATACGCCGTTCAATAGCTGAGCTTAATCAGAGAATGATCAAAGCTCATGTAGAAACAAACAAATGAACAAAAGATTTTCTCCTTCATTTCTGTCAAACAAAGCTGTTTGAAACGTTTCCAGCTGTTAGTATCATGGTTGCTAGGCAACCTGGGCAGCGCGACGGAGGCTAGACCGTCCCATTTCACAAGCCTCGCACTTCCGGCCTCAGCGTCTTTAAGTACGCGGCCCTTGAGGACCGTTGAGGCTGCAGACCCTGAATTGGGATACAGCCTCTGAGTCAGCCCTGTGACAGACGGCGACCTGCTCAGGATGTACCTGCCTCTCTCCCTATTGGCTGGGCTGGGCTTGAGCACCCCTACAGCCCTGACCTGGAATAGCAGTAAAGAAAGCAGATCGATGTTTACATTAGAAAAGAAAGAAGAAGAAAGACCTTCATGGCGTCCATGGCGGATGGATCGGCTTCCCCGAGGATGATGATGAGGCTCCTGCAGAGAGCTGTGTTTGAATCCTGAACACCACGATGCAGCTTTCATTAAACATCGATCACGACTGCGGGTAAATAAAGCGGACTCTGTGTTTGGATTTGGACCTTTTAATGGAAGTTAAGTGGACGTTTGTCACTGTGACACTCTGAGAAAGCTCTGTGTGGTTGGTGGTGTCACAGCTGCTTCAGATAAACCTCAGGCTCTAAAATCAGAGCTGTTAAACTTCTTCAGAGAATGCAGCACAAAAACGTTTTTTGTTTCTCTGTATTAAAGAAAGGAGAAAGGAGAAGTGGAACTGAAGGGGAACCGTGGCTTCTTAGAACACGCTGAGCCGTGAACGTGGACGTGGATATAAAGGGAGCAGAGAGCAGGTCAGAGCACATCAGCCCTGCACATTCAAACAGAAGAACATCTGTCTGTGTCGGGAACCATGAAGACTCTGCTGGCTCTCACAGTCCTGACGCTCAGCTGCTTCCTGAAGCACAGCTCTGCCAGTGAGTACCGCTGACCTCTGACCTCTGTGAGTCTGAGCTGCACTCGTATTAACTCTGTGTGTGTTCACAGTGCCGGTCGCTATAGATTTGGTGATAAACGTTGTCGAATGCTGCGAGGCCGTCACTAATAAAATCCACATACCAGTGATGAAGGTGACGAACGTGACGATGACCAGCGACTGCAACCTTAAAGCCATCATGTGAGTACATGAAAGTCATGTGACAGGAACATTCATGTTATCTAATTTGGAGTTTTGAGTTTTGCAGCTGTAAATCTGCTTCATGTGATCGTTCTCACCGGGTTCTTCATCGTTCCACTTTTCTAAAATGATTTTGAATGAAACATTTTTACGTGTATTCGGGCGTTTTGTGTCTTTCAGCTTCTTCCCATCACTGGTGCTGTGTGTGTTCCTCACAGTGTGCATTGTGTGTTTCTTACAGAGTCACCACTGAGGCCAAAAAGAAGTTCTGCCTCGACCCAGAGTGGAAACACGCGCAGATGCATCTGAAAGAATTTAAGAAGAAATCCCAACAGTCAGGAGCCCCGAAAGTTTAACACGTTGTTCGTTTGTCAAACATCAACGATTCTTACAGCTCGGTGCTCGTGTTCATGTTTGAACTTAAACCCAATATTTCTGATGATTTCAAAGAAAACTTAATTATTTAAACCTTTCATGTGTTTTTTTTTTAACTGAGATAATACCAAGTAGTACACCTGAACCTTTCAAAATAAAAGACTTTTGAACTTAAGTATTCTCTGCAATTTATTTTGGAGTTTGAATCTGAGTTGGATGTCTTCCTCACACACAAAGGTTAGTCATGGAGTCCCACAAGCTTGTCACATTAAACGTGCTGTTCTTAGATAATATTATGAGACATTTCAGTGGAGACAATAAACAGCGATTGTAGCTTTCCAGAAGCTCGACGCGCCACTTTGTCCCTCTCAGGTACACGGTGACTCAATCCAGAATTATCAAAGACAAAGTTCAAACAGATGCAGAGACACTGAGAGGTTAAAAAAACCCTTCCTGTCCCCTATCAAAATAAAAGCATACATTTTAAGCACAAGAAATCAAGCTAAGATCTTATTCCATTATTCTTAATGTGTCAGTCTGTAAATATTCCTTCCAATATAATACAACTCTAAGCAAGTGAGCCATAACTTTATAGTTTTAATCATTAAGCCAAATTATGTTAACATATAAACTCCATAAACTGCATCGAGGCTCCTACAGCGATATTTATTTATGAAACAAACTACAAAGATTATTGGTTAAACTACAGCCGTGTCCTGTACGAGGGACTGGATGAGCTGTGATTGACTTGGTTTCCTTTTAATTATTAGATGCTTTATTTGAGCTGGTTATTACATTAAGATTGAGATCTGTGTTCTTGAGGCCAGTGTACAGTTAAGAGCAGACAAACAGAAAACGTCAGACAAAAGGAGAAGAACATCCGAGAGCAGATGCAGAAATTATAACCTTTAAAAAGTTCCAGTCCAATCAGGAAATGTTGCCTCGGGCTTTGGTTTTCCCTTCCATGTGTGGGTTCATGTGTAAGCAGCAAGTTCGGTCCAGCTTTTCCACGTTTGTTGTGAATAATGTTAAAACGTGTTAACACATGATCACATGATCCTCACAGCGTTCACTGTGTGCAGTTCACCTGCGAGGAAACAACGAGACAACCAAACAGGCAGCAGGTTAGCAGCTGGTGCTCTCTGCTTGTCCCTCCTGACTGATTTCTCTCTAATTTTATCGACATCTTTTATTCCGACCTGCCGCCCAGCGCCCTGCAGCTCGTTCAGCGTTTGTCTTTGGCCCATTGTCCCTTCACAGATGATGTTTCAGGCAGCATAACGCTCGTCACGGCACCACGTTCGTGACAACAGCTGTGTGCAGATCAACAATGGATCATATATCGAGTGCAGAGAGAGTATGAGCGTGCAGCGTTTAAAGCGTGGAAGTACTGACCTTACTTTGAGTTTGATTCCATAAAAAGTGACAAAAACATTAGTGTCCGTTGTGCGTGGGAAGAAAACTTCTTTTTACAGCGAAAAAACCCCTAAACTTCCAAACAAGCACCGAGTAGCTACGACGTAATGGGAAACTCACAGAGAAACTCGCGGATTCTTCCACTGACCGCTGCACACCTGCACCAGGGTAAACCTCCGCCTACCTCACTCCTGCTTTACAGGTGAAAATAGAGCAACAGGACCGCTAGTCTTTGACTTTATTTATTTTCTGCTGTGTTTTACTTGCATCTATTTGAAAGACTGAGTGTAAACACACAAAAAATATTTTATTTTATGTGCTGGAATGTGCAGAAAATAGGTTTAAATGTTAAACTAATTTCTTCCAGTCAGAGAATGTTGCAGATAATTAAATGTTTGCTTGATGCATAAAGTTAAAAGATTAAAACTAATAAAACAAGTTTTAAAAAGAGACTTTTCCATTGGATTACATTTTATATGATGGATTATGTAGAAAAAGTAGAATTGGGCTGAAAGATCTATCACTTTATCACCTATTCAGGTTGTAAATCGTGTTTTTAAAAAGTAACTAAGTAATTAATTACTTTTGAAAATAAGTAATCAGTAAAGTAACTGGGTTACTTTTTTGGGGAAGTAATCAGTAATTAGTTACTGATTACTTTTTTCAAGTAACTTGACCAACACTGGTCACGTGTACCCACTGTGAACCTGATCTCACCTGTGATGGGATCGGGTCACTAGTGGCGACCTGCCAGTTGTCCTCTGGTCCACTGGACAGTCGAGCTGGTTGGTTCCTCACGCCCTCGTAGAGCTTGTTTCTGAAGGTTTGGTCCCAAACGTGTAACTGATTTGTTCTCCCTGCACAAAGGAGCAGATACGGCCCTGAGGATGCATGGTCCCAGGACCTTTGTGCTTTTAAAGCGTTTGGATTCTGTGAATATTTAGAGTTTGTCTAAGTTCTTGTGCAAAGTTTAAAGTCTTTCCAGTCTGAGGAGCTTGGAAAGAACAGCGACTGGACTTCTTTGTTCCACCTCTCATCCGAGAAGCTTCTTCCCAGGCATTTAACTCTCCACCTCCAGCTCTGACGTCTCCTCCACATCCTGTTACTTGTTTAGACTCTGAGATTGAAGAGCATCCTTTTGGATCCATAATATGTTCTTTATGCTGGACCAAATATCACCAGCAGGGTGCGCCAAAGCACCGCTACAGCTCTTACAGTCAAAACTGTGGGGTCCACTTTCAGTTTGTTTATTTCATTATCAGTGCAGCTGATGATCTGCATGTTTGATTTGGATATTATGGATTTACGCCCTTCCTGATTCAACCGTCCTCATTTATCTAAGCTTGAGACTGTTGCTAGGCGTACACGGTTTGGGGGCGGGGCTCATAAAACCTAGGACCGCTCATGTGCTGCTGTTAAGATTATTTTGTGGTTTGGAGTTAAAGTTAGAAGAGCGAGGCTGAGATGGTTTGCACATGTGCAGACAGGGGAGAGTGGATATATCGGACAAAGGATGATGAAGGAGAAGATGCAGGGGGTGAAGGACACGTGAGTGTCACGCCGTTAGCCTCGTCTCCTGTGAGGACAGCAGGCCGTGCGGGTTGGAGGACAACAAGAAGAGATAGAAGAGAAGAACGAGTGCCTGTTGGACTTCAATGTTCCCATTGTTTGTAATTTAAACCGAAGCTGTCGTGCCAACAAGTGTCAAACAAGTTCTGCAGAGACAGGAAGAGGCTCTCGCACAGCCTCCATCTGCGTCTCGAACACGAACGATAACAGCAGATGTCAGCGTGACGACACGTCTGAAGACAGCCGTGCACACAAAGGCAGCAAACACAGAAATGATTCGGCTTCCAGCACAAATCATTTGGAGGAAAAGTGCAGCTGAATTTAAACTGATGACAAAATATAATAATGAGATACATCAAAGTCAGACCTTTTGGTTTTTGTTCAGAGTGGAAATGTGCATGATTAAAGGGTCACTGCAGTTTATTTCAGCCTGTTTAATGTGTATGAGCTGCACAAATTAATGTAATTCAGGGCAAAAAGCACAAACTGCAGATTTCTCATCCGAAACTTTCCTGTTTTACTGAAAGGAAACACAGAAATTAGCCATCTGGAGCTGATTTCCTGCCAAATTTCAGCATCATCAGTCTGCCTGCCCGTCTTACAGTGAGGACCATATTTGATCTGACATTACATTTCTATCAGCAGAGGTGTGAATAATTCTGTCCAAGATTTAGACGCCATCAGGAGGCTCCACTTTTATTTATTTATTTCGATTTATTTTTTAAAATGTTCTAGATTTGTTTTAAGCTGGGAAAAGAAGGAACGAGAGGATCACACAGACACATGACATCTCAGTCCACAGGTCCAGTTCAGGGACTCCAGTTAGCTGAGGTGAAGCCTAGCAGAGAGCTAGCAGCCACCTGTGTCACCATCCACCTGTCAGTCCGTGACGCCACGCCCCTAATAATACAAACTTTAATCCAGGTGAGTTATAAAACAGGTGTTATGTTAGGAGAAATTATCTATAGAGATCAAACAGTTTGTGTATCAGGCTGTAAACATGTTTGTTTCTGCTGTAAAGCTTTAAGCTGGGAGTCTATGGGGACTGACTCACTGCTGCCTCTGCTGGACGGTAGAGGAACTGCAGGCTTTACGGTCATTTCTGGTATTGACCCTGTGCACGAGAAAATGCTAACTTCCTGGTTTGAGACCGGATGTAGGGTTGTACATTTCTGGTAGCTTAACTTTGCGGTCAATCGCTACTGCGAAGATATTCTCCAAAATCATGTCCAAAACTCGAAAACGGAAAGATGGCGTTAAGTTACAAAGAGCAGAAGGTGGGAACACTCACCACTGTTGTGTCATAAAAAAATCGAATGATCAATTTTGACGTTTAAAGAGTTTCGATCGATCAGTTGTTTACATCACTCAACACAAGCAGAACTGCAGCAGAAGACACATCGTCCACATTCAGAAGTATCTCTGTATAGTGACTGGTCTCATGATTTAAACAGGCAAATGTTCAGCATTCAAACTACAGGTGAAGAATAGTCAAACCAGATGTTTCCCCGTTATGTCGATATCAGCTAGTCAAGTACACACCTACACAGCATGTTAACAAACTGTGAAAAAAGCCACACAACAAATGAATGATTGCTGGTAACGGTTTCTATACATATGTTGTGACTTACCTTCAAAATTACAGCGCTATAACGCGGGGGATTTTTTACGTCACATTGTGTCCTGCGTCCTGATCGCTGCAGACGATCTCCTCCGTGACGTCTCTCCTGTACAGTACAGAATCGCTGCATCAATGCTGGCAGTGTGACTCTGAAGTGCAGTGCTGTATGTCCACGATGTCCACGAAACATTTTGCACCGTCAAAAAATAAAATTGGCTACTTGATTTCACCTATCGCTGTTTATTTTTAGAACATAACACCTGCGATAAACGAGGGACAGCTGAGAAATATAACGTTTGAATCCATTTTCTCTTTTGCTCTGAGGCACGGGGAAAAATATCGACAAGTCGATGAACATCATTTACAGATATATTGGGTAAATGCCCGAGACATCTATAGAAATGTAAATCGCCACTTGATTCATTCATTTGCTTAACTTGTTTTGGACCGTAAACAAGGCGTGAATAGGACACCGGAAACAAAGCTCCCCACAGGAGTTTCTGGACTGGAAGTAGCATATGCTAACGTGCACATAGTCAATTAGCCGGTCACTGCAGGAGGTGCCTGAGGGTGACTTTTGAATTTAAACACCGTTTTAGTTTCTTTACAATAAAGCTCCACAGGAAGTCGTTACCACAGTGTGTAATTCATCGCTGCTGACTGCAGTGTTGCATTTTCCTCATTACTAACTCGTCCTTCCATTCAGTACAGTTCAGCCCACCATCTCGTTCTCTAAGGCCTCTTTTTAAGTCACATTTTTCTGTCGTGTATCATTAAAACTGCTCGGGAGCTTCGAGTGCAATAAAACAATCCAAAGCATTCATCACAGCAAATGAATCCAAGTGATATTTTATTTTAAAAATGCCAGAAAGACGGTTAAAGAATGAAGGACACGAATTTCTGTGCACATTAAAGGAGTTGGTGGTTCTCAAAAATGCTTCGACACCTCCGCTGATTGGTTTTTAAATGACTTTCTTCCCTCCAGGCTGCCATCGACTCCCTCTGAAAAATCCTCTCTGAGACGTGACGGCGTCTGTGCTGTGCAATCCATCACAGTGAAGTTTTCATCACCGGCTTCTGCGAGCGCCGATGGTCCATTCGAGGACACTCCAACATCCCGAAACTCGAGAGCCGGGTCAGCGTCGCGGTCCAAAAGCAAACGGGAAGAAAAGATGCTGAGAATCTTTCAGTTATCTGATTAAAACTGAAAGAACCAAGAGGAAGAAATGTGATCTTCCATTACACTGATGCTCTCCAGACAATCATACTGTAATTGGATTGGTGCACTGTGTGTGTGAGTGTGTACAAAAATAGTGTATTACTACAGACACAGTGTCTCCTAGCAGCCACAGAGAGGAGTAAGACTATTAAGACCACAGTTTGGAGCTCCTCAGAAAACAAAGGGAGAATTCAACGTTCGGGAACGACTCATTTCCAGCTCCGTGCTTTTGCTCTGACTCACGACACCAAACAACTCTTTCATATCTTACTGAGCGTTGAACACAAGCTCTTATAGCTCCTCCCCCTTTTAAAGCAATCTTCTGAGTGGCTCACAGACACAAAGGTTTGAACATGGGGTGGTTCTGCACTCACAGCCAGGGCTGTGGACTGGAGATGACCATATAAGGAGATCCACTTGACATCACAGAGAGCCAACGATAGAAAAACCTGCGATAAACGGAGTGTGTAGAGCACAGCGGTGCACAGGGATTACTTTACATACGCTGAGCTCGTCATTAAAAACGAACACGGCTGGGACAGGAAACAGGACACTTGAACCTCTAACATCCACCAGGTCAGCAGTGACGTGTGCAGAGTTACAGACGGACTTTCAGCTGCAGGAAAAACCAGAAGATGTTATATTCCTTTTGTATTGTTTTTTCCCTAAAACTCCATAAAAAGTAATGAATGTTCACCTGCACAGTTTAAGCTGTTATTTTGATTATTTGTTACAATCGTTCACGGATTTTTTGATGGTTTCTGTACCAGGGTTTTAATAGTTTTGCAATTTTCATTAGTTTTTATTTGTATTTAGTTTTGACTTCAGATTTTCAATTTTATATCAGTTTTAATTAGTTTTTACCAATTGTTTGCTAGTTTAGTTTAGTTTTTATTTTTTTGAAAATCCTTAGTTTCAGTTTAGTTTTGATTAGTTTCAGTTATAGTTTTAGTCGTGTTTGCAATAATTAAGTGTAACAAAATCCCAGTTTCATCATATCAGTCATTCTGCTCATCCTTGGGTATGTTGCTATTCCAGCTACCATACTGCACCCTGGACAGGTCGCCTGTCTGTCGCAGGGCTAACACGCAGAGACAGACAACTCACATTCCCACCTATGGGTTCTTTAAATAAAGGCAGATGAACAACCATTGATACCAGGCAACTATAAAACGTATATCTTGGCCCCAATGAGACTATTAACTCTCGCAGCACCGGGTGTTCGTAATTGTGGTTCAAGTGAATTGATAAACTTTTTGAAGGTAATTGACTCACACAGTTGTGTAGATATCCCCGTCCTGTTGTCTCGGGATGCATCACGCTGCCTTGCCTGGGGTTAGCTTCTGTTTTCTGGGGATGAGGGTTGAGTGTGCTCCCTTACCTTCTCAAGCTAAGCTAGGTTAGCCTTCTTGTGTGAGCTTTTCAAGTGCACTTTAAGGTTTGTGGGATTTTTTTCCCTTTAGAAATGTCCCTCATAATTTGTCTGTTTCCACTACAAGACACTTGCTTTATCCAAAACACAGTCATATTCAAAGTAATCCCAAACTGGACTCTGGCTCCCGACTTTTCCTGACATGATTCTGCGCGTGGACGGAGCAGCAACACAGACGACTCAAATAACGTGCTGCCACCTGCTGGCATAATGAGACACAGCAAGAAAAAAATCTGGAAACTAAACTTCATTTTCACCCTTGACTCTTGTATGACACGCACACATCAATGAAAACTAAACACATTTTTGCTATAAATTCAGTTAATTTTAGTTAGTTTTGTGAACACTCATTCCAGTTTTAGTTAGTTTTCCTTTTTTTGTTTTTATTTTTATTTCCGTTAACGAAAATGTTTTTTCACTTCTAGTTTTCGTTAACGATAATAACCTTGATCTGTACAAATATTTGCACCAAAATAAAATAAATTCATAGCATTTTTTTGCAAAACTTTGCAGAAATTTAAATCAGCAGGGTGCTGCTTTTACATAATGCAACATTCCTGTAGTTATTCTTTATAAATGAATATCTGCAGATGAATCAAGTGTTCGTTCGTCTCCTAGAAGGAAGATTGTTGTTCGTGCGACATTTTGCTGCTTTGAAAAATAACCGCATGAGGTAACAACAGAGGTTTTGCCAGTAAGCTGACCGTTTTCCTGAAGCTCTCATTACTCACCGTGGTTAGACGGCACTTATCTTTGACCACTTGAAATGAGATTTGAGTGTTTCTCTGTGAGTGGATGCTGCACAGCCTCGCTGATGCTGGATGATTGTTACTCTACAGTTCTGGGTGTTCTCGGGTTATTTGTGTTGCTTTATGGTGCAGACGCAGCTCTCCTGCACTCTTTGCATAACATCTTCTCGGTTAATCAGTGGAGCCGGCGGCACAGTGCAGGGGACAGCTGCGATTGGCTCACGCAGGCAGGTGGTCAGACGCTGATTTAGGGAGTGCTCGATTTCCTTTTTATTGGAGGAGCGTGCATTTTTAATATTACGTGATCAAATCCATTTAAATGTGTGAAGCCAGAATCAGGATCAAGCTCAGATTGATGTAAACAAACCTCAGTGACCTGGTGGAAGTTAAGAGGCGACTATAACCTGATAAGTTGCGACACACTTTGATGGAAACATGAATCTAGAGCGTGAAATATTATTTTGTTCATCGTATAATTGCTCCAGAGTTTTAATGTACGGGAACAGAATGAGCCAAAAGTGTCACATGACCTCCATCAGAACGCTGCAGACGGAAGCGTGGGAGTCTTGCTCGACTTCATCCTGTCGTTCCCATTCTTCGCCACGGACTTGAGCTCATCTCGTGAAGAATCATCGTTGGAGCAGCTCTTCCCCGACTCGGCGGCTATTTCCTCGTCCCGCTCCTCCTTCCACACCCGCTTGTACTCCTGCTTGAGCTCCTGATATGAGCGGGAGAAGGTGTGGAAGATGGAGGTGGCCGGGAACGCCATGATGAGGATGCCGCTCAGGATACTCGTCAGCGCCACTATCTGTCCGGGGATGCTGCGCGGCACCATGTCGCCATAGCCCACGGTGGTCATGGAGATGATGGCCCACCAGTAGGAGGCCGGGATGCTGCTGAAGCTGTGGTGGGGGTGCGTGGCGGCAAACGGCGCCAGCTCGCTCTCGGCTAGATGAACCAGTGGTGAGAAGAGGGTCACGGCCACGCAGACGAACAGCAGCAGCAGGCCGAACTCTCTCATGCTGCGCTGCATGGTCACCCCGAGCGTCTGCAGGCCCAGAGAGTGGCGAGCCAGCCGCATCACGTAGAGGATGCGCAGGGCTCGCAGCAGGCGAAGGATCAGGCTCAGTTTGTCCAGGTAGCCTCTGCCGGCCCCCATGATGACGTCCTCGTGCGACTCGTCTTTGATGTCGACCACCAGGGACACGTAGTACGGCAGGATGGCAACGGCGTCGATGATGTTGAGCGGGCCGCGGGCGAAGGCCAGCTTGCTCTGGGCGTTGATAAATCGGAGCACGAACTCCAAGGTGAACCAGGCCACGCAGATGGACTCCACCACGAACATGTTGTGACACTTCTGGGAGCACTCGCCCTGCAGACGGGACAGAAGCACAGAGCAAATATAAAGTGTCGCTCCATCGATTTCACACTTGATGCTCAGATAGCCTCGGAAAACAGCGACCTGCGAGGCCCGCCGCCTCTCGCCGTGCCGAGGGCAAACGGCCTCTCCGTTTTCCTTACCATCACTTTAACCCCACGTCTGTCCGCACAAAGCGAGAAATTGGAAAACATTTAAAAGCTGCAGAGCACTTACATTGATTTCTCTGGAGGTGATTGCTGAAGAAAAGCGTCTTTTGTAATAAGAAGTATGCGTCGCTTCAGGGAAAAAATCCATTTTTATTCCAGTGTGATTTTAACAGATGACAGAATAATGACAAAAAAATGAGAAAGAAAGACGACTGAGTGAAGAACTGTCCACAAATACCAGAGCGACTAAAAGAAAAGTGAAAATTACAACCTGGAAGAACACGGGCTTTTCTAACGGCACATAATGTGAACGACTTCTGACGAGAAGACGCCGTCGGGCAGCTTCCATCAAGCATTAAAATTCATATTTTTAATCTAGAACTCTGTGTTCCTGATAAAAGACTCGTCCTGGAGACAGGTGAATTATTTGTGAGGGAGGTAAGATTCAGGGAAGGATGGTGAACCTCACCTGAACTTTCTGCCTGGTGAAAAGCTGGATAATAAAAATGATTTTCCTGCTTCCATTCTGCTTTCTCCTGTTTTACTCCATCAGATCTTCTTCTATCCTGTTCCAGCCATGATGTGCATGACAAACATGACCAGACGTTCTAATAACGAGAACAGCGTATGCACAAGTAATCCATGTGAGCCAGAATCACTTAGTTTGCCACAGTTTTTTTCTACTTCTGGTTCTACATGATGTCATAGAGAGTATCCAATCAAAAGAAAGTGGTGTTAAAGGGTGGCCTTGAAGTGGGAGGAGCTAAATAAGGGCTGTAAATCATACAAAACTTCTCTAATGGAGTCAAAGGATAAAATATGGGGCAGCTGTGTCAACATAGTGCTTTATGCTAATTTACTAATTTAGTGGAGTGGTGTCTTTAGAATTTGGCCTGCGCTGATTAGTTGTAGAGATAAAATGTGAAATTTTATTTTTAAAAAGCAAATCCGTCAGATCTTATTTTTTTCTCTAAACTCCTGATAATTAGCATTAAATAAAAACACTGTATTTTCTTTAAGCTAACGTTAGCACCATCCACCTTACAGGTCGGCCAGATTCAGAACTTTCAGCTTCTTTTAGCGCTCACGTCCACACTTTGATTTTCTGTCGGCTCGATTAGTCCGACCGACTGCAAAAACGTTCGGGAGGAATCGATTTATTGTCTCCGGCTCACAAAAGCCAAATTCAGACTCTTTACAGTGACAACAGCAGTCAGCTCTGCACGCTGTCTCCTTTGGTTACCTCAGACCGCCGGCAGAAAACAACCAGCAAATGGTCACGCTGACAAAAGCTGCCTGAGCCCCATTAATCTGCTTTAATTTGTCTTTTTACTGTCATCGCTCTTTCCATCACTGAAGTTACACTGATTTATAACCGCACCTATTTGTAATTACAGAGGATTTATTCTCCATATCTTTATTCTCGGACTCTTCTGTGGATGCCTTTGTCTCATACTGAGTCGGGTTGGCAAACATAAGGCCCAGGGGCCAGAATCAGGGCCACTGGATGGATTTGGAAAATGTAAAGGACAAAAATGTTCCACTTTAAGCTTTTCAGAAGTTTTCCTACTGATAAAAAAATCTCCACGGCCATTCAGAACACACCAAAACAAACAACTAATAGATAAACGATATATCAGAAAGTTTTTTAAATTATCTGCCATAGAAATGTATATTTTCACAGTAGGGTCATAGTAAACAACAGACATATTCTGTTAATTAAAAAAAATATAAGTCTTAGAATCACAGGATTTTCTGCACAAACAATTATTTATAAAACTTTCAAATTAAATCAGCGTTTCTGTATCACTGAAACTGTTGCATCTGTTCTTTTTCTTATATTAAAATATCTCAGGGATCAAATGTGCAGTTAGACTGTGCATGTAAATACTCTGTTATATTACTGTGATGTGATTAATGTGTTAGCTAAGAGCTGCTTTTACACATCCAGCCCACACATCGCACGTTCATCTGTAGTCACATTTCCATCTCCTGTCTGTTGCTGGGTGCAGGTACCGTGCAGCGTGTTAGAAACAGCTTCTGTCTGTAAATATCACAGTGAGAGAGAACAAAATCTGCAGCTCTGTCGGCATCAGTTTACCTGTCAGTTCATCACAATCAGCCCCGCTTTACATCACAGCTACGTGAGTTAATAGGATGAAATATTTAGCGTTGTGGTGGAAATGTTTCTCGGTCAACACACAGTCTGCTCTGTCAAGTTTTCATTACTTTCATTAAATTTCCAGCTAAAAATCATCCTTCGCTAACGGCTCCGCCACTGAGCGGAACAACCCAGAGAGCCAACTACAGCAGAAATGATGTTTTCATCTCTGCAACACATAAAACTGTCAGTCAGGAAGTAAACAAGCATCAGCAGGTCCCCTCTTCAGCACCACTTTCTGCATTAGATCATCTTTTTTACAAGAAGTCCTCCAACAAAGCAGTCATCATAAACTAACAATGTACCATGAAAATCATCATGTAGAACTGTTTACTGTCCACACGAGCGCACAAACTGTACCACCGCTGGAGTACGCGCTGTTCTCGGACCATCTGAGCTTTAGTTGTTAAGTTTAGATGCAAAGACTCTTTGGTGAGGAACAGAAAGCAGTTATGCGCCATGTGCAGCTCTGTACAGGTAGCAACACGATCACAACATTTACACATTCACACAAACTTCTTCCCTGCAGAGGTCACCAAAACACATCACCTGCCTCCATCTCACCCTATCCCAGCATCCCTCCTTCTTTACATCCATGAATCTTCCCTTTAAAAGGCCTCTACTGGTCAGCCAGATGACCCTGGGGTCAGTTTCCCTCTTTCCTATAACATTTCCTGGTTCATTGGCACCTGTGTGGTTACAGTCCTGAATAATATTTACATGTTTTAATTCAGAAAAATCCCCTTTCAGACTCCAGTCTAGCCGTGAGTGCAGCGTGTATTCCAGCTGCTACAGTGCTACGTGCTATATAGAGTGTGAGCTAGCATTGCTGTGCACTGCTGAACTCTGCAATTAGCCCGAATGTGTGAAGAGGAACAAACGGGGTGAGTCTGTGATGCTGCTGACTGTTAGAAAGAAGTCTTACACACTTCCATGTGTTAAATTTCCTGCTCAAAAAGGAAATTCATTGTATTTCTCTGCAATTATAAATTCTGTGTAACCA
This sequence comes from Neolamprologus brichardi, assembly GCF_056152115.1. Taxonomy (NCBI): domain Eukaryota; kingdom Metazoa; phylum Chordata; class Actinopteri; order Cichliformes; family Cichlidae; genus Neolamprologus; species Neolamprologus brichardi. The sequence continues at coordinate 2,073,721 of NC_142104.1, read as the reverse complement.
ATCTTGGTATCAAAATAAAGCTAATACTTGTGAGATTTCATCAGAGGTGTAAGTAGTACTGCAGATGTTACCATTTCAAAGTTACTGTGACTCAAACATAGAAAAGTTTGATTTTTTATTCCCCTCGCCTTGTTTTTTAAAGTGTTTTATATTTTTTATAGCAGCGGTCTCCAACCTTTTTTGCACCACGGACCGGTTTATGCCCGACAATATTTTCACAGACCGGCCTTTAAGGTGTCGCGGATAAATACAACAAAATAAAACTAGTACCGGTACTGAAAAAACAGAAGATTTATTCATAACACACGTGAAAAGACCCAGGAAAACCGAGTAAACGATAAAAACGATAACAAAATAACGCTGAAAACCGATAAAAACCCTGAAAACTATACATTTCACACCTGAGCCTCAACTCTTGCGGCCCGGTACCAAACGACTCATGGACCGGTACTGGTCCGAGGCCCGGGGGTTGGGGACCGCTGGTTTATAGCACATAACACCTTTGAAAATATGCTCTGGGTCACATTTAAGTCCAGAAAATCACGTAACTGTTTGGCATCTTCGCTTTGTTTGGTGGTTTTAGAAATGAGATTTAGAGGTTTCCGTGGATACCACACATATGACTTTAAACTATGACTATAACCTTGGCTAGGATGACATGTTGGTACATACAGACAACCTGACACTGATTAAATACAAACAAGTGGAGATCAAGAGAAGTGGCCGCACACTGGGAAACAGCTGACACAAACAAATCATAATGACGCCACAAGGGAAGTGTAAACTAGGCACATAGAACAAGACGACAAGACCTTCAAAATAAATAGGAAGCATGATGGGATTCAGATGTGACCTGAAGTTGACAACAGGAACCATGCAGACACAACATGACAGGTAAGACACACCCAACAACAAGGGGAACTTGGGAAACTATGGGAATGGGGGAAGATGACACAAGGAGTCTAAATGAGCACATAGCTATAACTATGCAACTGAGGAGCTAAAGAAGACTAAAAGAACCAAAACATAAACAATGAATATCAAAATACAATGAAACACTGGGTTAAACGACCCAGGACCGTGACACGGTGACCCCAGATGCAGACGTCAGGTTCAACATTCAGCCAGATTTTATTTAAACCCACATTTAAAACGTTTTATGCATTTCAAACCGATTCCACAGGCTGTTTTATGAATTCTGTAAGCTCTGTACCCACCTTCGTCTCCTCATCTCGGAGGTCCGGCATGGTGCTGATGCACAGACTGATGACGGTGACCATCACCATGACGATGGAGAGGCAGGCGAACATCTTCCCGGCCAGGCCGGAGTGAGGGTTTTCCACCATATCGCGCAGCACCACGATCAGTCTGCGATAGCCCTTTTCCGTCTGTGTGCTGCTCTTCTTCAGCATCGTCCTCTTCTGCCTCCACTCTTCCTCCTTATGCTCCCGCTCCGCCACCTCCTCCACCCGGGCCATCATGCGACGGCGGCAGCAGCGCTCCATATGTCTGGGGTCCACGCCCCAGTAGTCGAGCTCGTCGTGCAGCGAAACGGCACATAACTCCCGGAGCAGACGCAGTTTGCCTGCCGCCAGAAAGTTGAGGATGACCCTAAAGGCTGTTGGGTTTCGGTCGAAGAAGAACTCCTGGCAGGTTTCGTCGTAGTCGTCGCAGAGTCGTGCGATCTCCTCGGGGGTGGTGCAGAAGCGCAGGCGACCCAGACGACTCTGAGGAAACTGCTCCAGGGTGCTCCAGGGGAAGGTGTAGCGGTTGCCGCCGACATTGACCAGAACCTGCAGGGTGTGGTCGACCATGTATGAGGCCTTCGGGTCGCGCAGCAGCTGGGCGCGCTGGAAGTAAACGCCTTTGAGGGTCTCGGTCTCCGGGATCTCGGTGAAGAAGCGGTCGAGGCTGCTGTCGTCGCTGCTGATGGAGTAGGTGCTGAAGTCGTGGTTGGCATTGCTGATGATGGGCATGCTGGCAGCTGGATGTGTGACGGGATCGATGAGATTTTATTATGTCCGACTGATCGGAGTTTTACGGAAGCTCCACTGAAACTGTAGGGAAGCAAAAAGACAGATTCAGTCTGTTGAAATCTTCCATTAATTCAAACTTGTTTGTCTCCAAGGGGCTCAATCCGGTCATTAAGTCTGACGTCACTAGCCGTGTCTGGGCCTAAACTCCGCTGCAGGTCCATATATCAAACGATCACTATGGCATTACTGAGAGTTAAAAAACTGTCTAAAGTCTTTCATCTTTAATAAAATGATCAGCGTTCTGCTCTACCAGGTGTAACAATTGAGTTTAACATCCATGAAAACAGAATTTATGACATTTAACGGAGTTAGAAGTTAGCAGGAAGTTAGCTCGCTAGCTTCTATTTAAATACAATATAGCATGTGCTGACTGCGGGGTTTTGGAAACAAATTCAAACGTACAGCTCTGTTATCACTTCCAACATAAATGAAGACAGAAAACTAAACAGCAGTGACGTTTGTAGGGTTACTGAAGTTTGGCTAGCTGCTATATAATGATGTGCTACGTGACCTAGCGACACAGCTAGCTTGTTAGCATAATATAAACAAGCTAACTTTTTTTCCACTCGATAAAAGTTAACGTGAGTGTTCTCAGTGGTCAGGAACAAATGTAATTGCATGGCAGGATGCTGTAAAAGGACCAAACTTCAGCCAGGAGAACAACTGAGATAATCCATCCACAATACGAGGTTAGTCATTCATATACTGCTGCATGGGCTGGGCTGTAGCTACATCCTAAGGGTTTAAAAACTGAGCTTAAATAAATGATTAGCGGTAATAAAAGCCGAGGGAGGTCAACAGTGATACTGACTGTTTTAGGAGCTTTTTGAGATTAAATAGAAGAAAATACAAAACATTAAACATGTTAACAACACAAAAGCCATATTAAACGCAGACTACTTTATGCCTGGAAGTAGGATTCGTCACGTCATCACTTAACGACCGGATAGGGACCAACATGTAGTGAAGGCAGTGTCCCAGACCTCCTACTGTTCTGATATCAAATCCAAGTCCTTTTACGTCACTTATCGAGCCTTTTCATGTTCATGTTTTAAAGTTACTCCAACTCAATCATCCTTTTTTGCAGAGAAGACTAAAATATCTTCCCCACTCGTACCCACAACATGAAACTATTAGGAAATGTTGTCTGACACATTCAATTAACTGCTACATCGGTGTTAAACATCCAAATTCAGAATGATTAAGACGTTTTGGCTTGAAGCTTGACGTGACGTCAAAGTCAGTATTGCAGTTTTCAAAGCGAGCTCTCGCTGTCATAACCTGTCAGATACCATCAAGAAACAAAGAGCAGTAAATGGGATGTGAGCAGGACGCCGGATTCTGATGTGTTTAATCACAGACAACACTGAGCAGACATATTGAGCCACAGCAGCAAAGCAGCCCGAAACGCGGAGAGAGAAGATGAGGCCTCTCGCATATTTGTGCGAAGCCTCATCTTCTGTAATGAGTCTGATCAAAACAAATCAGCGTGCCAGGAAAACGAGTTCAGATCACTGCAGTCGCTGCCAGGAGAACAACAACCCTCAGTGAAACACAGGACCATGAATATCACCCAATTTGATGCGTATCTTCTAAAATACTGAATCTCAGACTCAGTGGCAATCCTTATTAGTCTGCTATGAATTTGGTGATGGATTCTGAAGTGAACTTATTGTGTTTTTGTTCTTATTTCCTGTCATTTCCTGTTCCGATGTTGAACAGTCATATTAAAAACTGATTTTCAAATAATGAAATGTGTATGTACAAATAAATACCCAGATTCAGACAATTCCTTTGATGATGCTGGTGAGGGGATATCCCAAATATGGTCAAAAAACCCCACCCACCTGCTGTGTCCGAACATTTATTCTCCACTCGGGAGTGAGGTTAGCAGGGTGACAACGTTTTCTTTCTTTATTCAGTATTAAAGTTTTTTTCTGTTCTTTAGAAAGAATGCAAAGTTTGGATCAACAACAGCTGAAAACCTAAAGTGGACTCTCAGCTAGGCTAATGCTAAAAGACAAAGCTAACCAGTTTTTAAGTGATGACGTGATGAACCCTGCTTCCAGGTCCAAACTACTCTCTGTTTATTAAAGCTGTTGTGATTTTAACATGTTTTAATTCTTTGTATCTTGTTCTTTTTAATCTCAACAAGCCCCTAAAAACAGTCAGTGATGACTGTCGGCCTCTCTCAGTTTTTATTACCACCATTAAATTTAAAGCTCAGTGTTTGAAACCTTACGATGTAACTCCAGCCCATGCAGCAGTATATTAATGACTAACCTCGTATTATCTCAGTTGTTCTCCTGACTAAAGTTTGGTCCGTTTACAGCATCCTGCCATGCGATTGCATTTGTCCCTAACCATCGGGAACCCTCACGTTAACTTTTATTGAGTGGAAAAAAGTTAGCGTTCATCCGCCAGCTTCACTGTGTTTATGCTATGCTAACAAGCTAGCTGTGTCGCTAGCGATCACGTAGCACATCATTATATAGCAGCTAGCCCAACTTCAGTAACCCTACAAACGTCACTGCTGTTTAGTTTTCTGTCTTCATTTATGTTGGAAGTGATAACAGAGCTGTACGTTTGAATTTGTTTCCAAAACCCCGCAGTCAGGACATGCTATATTGTATTTAGATAGAAGCTAGCGAGCTAACTTCCTGCTAACTTCTAACTCAGTTAAATTTAAAAAATTCTGTTTTCGTGGATGTCTGGATGTTACACCTGGTAAAGCAGCCACACTGATTATTTTATTACAGATGAAAGAATTTAGACAATTTGTAACTCACAGTGATGCTGCAGTGTTTGCTTGACTTTGGGACTGTGAGGTAGCGTGACATAAGCAGCATGGAAGGTGATAGGAAGACAGCATCTGCAGACTGTTCAAGTTTCTTTTAAGTATTCTTTATTTTCTGGCGTCGCCTTTCAACAATTATTTCACAAAAACATAAGAACCTCTCAGTCAAAATCTCACCTGCTTTATATAGAATTCTACTCACACCTGGCTCTCATTAACCTCCACCATTGGGAAAACAGGGTAGACTAAATAACATTGTCTAGTCCAAAGAAACAGGAATAAAATAATTTTTCCACTTAACAAACTCATTCACCCAACTAAACAGTTTGAAAAGTCAATCTCTTCACTTACTCTGACTCATGGGGTTATTTTAAATGAAATAAACAATTTTACACAAAAGAAACACCCCTTCATTTGGTTACACCCAATTGACATGATCAGTGACATCATATCCTATAAAATCAGGAAGTACTGGGGCTGCCATTCCCACATACCTGTTTTACACATAGGACCTGTTCAGAGGAACACACAATGGTAAGTATAACCAAACTACATAAACAAATGAAAGATTCAAATCAATTAATGATGAAGTGACATTTAGCTTTAAGTACATTTGCACAGATGAAATGAATATCACCAATGCTACCACAAACAGACCCGGGATAGTATGTAGAGCCAAGGTTACATGTGCTGTGTTTACATTAAAGCATTATGATAGACTATAGGATAACAGAACACAGAATAACAACATACACAAGTGACAAATGGCAAATGACTTCTCTCCTAGCCACTTTGTCACAGGGACCTGAAGCAGAGTTTTGACACGGAAACAGTTAATGACGCCAGACTTAAAGACCAGATTCCATTGATAATGGGCAATACTGAGGAGTTAGACCTGGATGCAGAGCAGCTTGTGACTATAGATTCATTGAAGACTATAATGTGCTGTCAGTGCGCCCCAGGGCAGCTGTGGCTACAATGTAGCTGCCATGAAACAAGACAACGAGGACAACGATAAAAAAATGAAGCTTTTTGTTAAATAAATCAGACACTGATCCTGATGTGCTGTATTAAACTATCTGGGCTTCAGGTGTCAAATCTGACGATATATACAGCTCTAATAATTCTTCCATGCCAGTCATTAAAGAACAAATCAATGAGTCTACATTAGTTCGTGTGTCTTTTTCAGTAAAATAGAAAATTGACTGAAAGGGGAAGAAGCTCTCAACACTCCCCATTTTAGCCTCGACACCCTGCACAGTTTCTTCACACCAGTTCACGCCTCGATTTGTGTGACTCGACGGTGAGACACAGTGATGGCGTGAACGAACCCAGAGAGTAGAAAATGCCTGAGAATCACCAAAGAAGCTCTTTCAGCTCTACAGGTTTGAGCAGAAAGTAGTTTCACCTCGGCCTGATGTCGACAAGATGAATATAGAATCTGCTCGTATCGAACCAACGTGGGTTTGACAGGTCGCTCAGTGTGAGCTATAAAAGACTGAGATCCTCACTTCTCGTGACAGCGAACCACACATAAGTTGTAAGTCATGCTGTAAATACGTTTAAGTTTTGTATATATTTTACAGGAAAGGACGAGTCATTTAAGTACTGCATCATTTTTGTGGTAATTGTGAAGCAAAACAAACTTTCATGTTGTAAGCATGCTGTGCTACAGATTTAGATATTTATTTTTTTATACAAGTTAATAAAGGAAAATATTTATAGTGTTTAAATAAAAGGACAGTTTAATAATACAATGTCCCAAAAATTACCCCATATTTACAACACAAGATCAGAGAATATTCTTTGATTTTCTGCAGAATTCCCATTAAATTACTTAATGAATGAAACCACTTTAAATTACTTACTTACTAAAGTTTATTTACAGCACATTTCTTTTATTTTATTTTACTGTATGTACCTTTAAATATTTGTAAGTAAATATAATGATGTTGTAATTTCAAATAAATCCCATGCTGACTCCCATCATGGACTCTTGTCTACATCGTTCCTGCAAAAGCAGCCACCTCTGAAGCTTTCTTGTTAGACACAAAGCAGCTACACAAAGGAAAACCGTGTGTGTGTGAATGGATGTGTAAGACGTGGTGTGTAAGGCACTCGATGATCAGGTAGAGCAGAGCCAGTCCACTTCCTGGTTTGTGTTGCTGATGGCTCTGTCCTAGATTCTGTTTGAGTGCCATGCTGCTCTCTGTGATCTATGATCCCAATTTCAGGCACACGTCAGGGATTATTAGAGTGAGCAGGATGCAGCTCAATTTGGAGCCGCAGCAGAGAATCTCAATACTTTATAATTAAGAAATATGAAATTGGGAAAAATCATTAAAACTTGTTTTTAAGTATAGAGTGACAGAGGGAGAAAATCATTTTAATCCGTTTACTGTTAAATCTACAAAACAGTGCAGTGTGTGTGTGTGTGTGTGTGTGTGTGTGTGTGTGTGTGTGTTTCAGTCTAATGAACAGGAGGTTTATTTAAAAACATAATTTGGTGAAAAACTGACATTTAATGGTTGTATGAGTGCAAACAGATCCTCTGTACACTCCTGCAAAAGCTGAACATGTTTTAAGCGTCCAGTGTTCCAGCCCAGTCTTCATTTATGCTAATGTAGCGCTAATATCAACAAGAGGTTTCAGGAGTGAGGCCATGTTAAAAGCAAAACTACAAAAAATGTTTTGTCTCAAAAGATCATTTCCTCCTTCATAACACCTGTACAACATGTTTATAACTCACCTGTTTAAAGCTTATTAAGGCTTAAAGTTTGCATCATTAGGGGCGTGGCTTCTTGAATGACAGGTGGACGGTGACACAGGCGGCTGTAGCTGCTAGCTATTTGCTAGCTTCACCTGAACTGGATCTCTGGACCACTTTTTTTTGCTGTTGGAGCTTTTTGACATCATGTGACCAATAATATGGCTGCTGTGAGGTCACTGCACTAACAGACCACCCAAGAAGGTTGAGCTCTGGTGTTTTAATTCTTACTCAGCAGTAATTACCAGACATCTGTGTCTGTGTGATGCCTGAACCAAACTAGCTCTCCAAAGAAAAGAAAGAAAGACATAAAGTAATTTAAAAAAAGCTATATGTAAATAAGATAATCAAAAACATCATGGCTGCAGTCCAAGTTTTGTTTAAAATGTTGAAGCCAGATACCAGGGGCTGATGTGACTGTAGAGTCCTCCATCTTTTAGCTACAGTCTAAGCTTTCCTCAGCCTCTCCGACCTGAAACCAGCTGTCAGCTCAGATTTCTTATTAAAATGCGAGCTGAGCCACTTTCTCGCTTAAGATCTGAGATTCAAACTCAATTTTTGAAATTAAAGTTCAGCCTGAACTTGACACAGAAATGAGGGACGGACCCTGAACTACACCCCGGCCAAAGTTCCGTCCAGGCTAGGAGTGATTCACTCACCTTTCAGCGCGGAGACGAGCCGCCTCGGCTCTTTAACGTGTTCATGTTCTCTAGAAGACGCTCCTCGGCCACTGAGACTGGCGCACAACCGTCCGCGTAACTGCGCCAATTACGAGGCACAGGCGCTGCTCCGGCTCCAGTTTCTGAATCCAGTCTGAAGTTTGGGCTCGGTGTGTGTCCGTGCACCGTCACCGGGCTACACGCACACGTCGCCTCTCCAGCAGCTCCGGAGTTGGAGGGAACGGAATCAAACGGATTTCTTTGTGCGCAGCTCGGCGCTCGGTGTCCGCTGACCCCCGCCCCCGCCGCTTCCGAGGAGACGATAAATGCGATTACCTAACGGCGGTGTCCTCCTGAAACCTGCCGCTGGATTTTCATCTGTGTTTGACAGCAGGACCGTCCTCCTCCTCCCCCCTCCCCCCCATCCTCCTCTTCCTCTTCTCACACCCTCCCATCTCCAGCCCTTCTCGCCGATGCACTGTAAAACACAGACAGGCTGAATGTGCGGGAAGAAGTTTTGTCTGATGTGAGAGACACAAAGAGGTAAAAGAAAGAGACGCGTGTAAAAGTTTAACCATTTAATCTTCAGGAGTCGCTAACAGCTCCGCAGCTCTGAGGTCGGACCGGATAATTCACGCTGCAGGATTTAAACTTACAGCAAGTCTGTGTGACTCCATCACAGGTCAGAAGGAGAGCGTGCAGCCCTCTGCCACAAATCACAAACACTGAGGGAACAGAAGCAGCAGAAACTCTCAGCTGCAACAGTAAGTCTGATGTAACCAAGAGAAAAAAGAAAGCGCGCTGCATCCATTCTGATCAGAGCACTGCACAGCCTCTTTATTAATAATGGATTGGATTTATATATGGATTTAGAGCTGTGCGTCTCACATCTACATGCAAGTGGATTCAATTTCATGTACACACTCTGTAGACTCCAATTTGGTGCTGCTGCACTACAACGGGACCCTACTGTACATGCGTTCTGTAAGCCTTCTAGAAAAGAATATAAAGCTTGATTAGACGCCTGATGACTGACACCACAGACGAGTATGTTCTTATTTTCTACTCCTGGAGGGACATACGCAGAGTTAGTCCCTGTTTTTGTTCAGATACTCCAAACTAAATGTCACAAATTCCAGGTGGTAAAAAACAAATGATGAAAAGCTGCAGTTCCTCTACCGTCCAGCAGAGGCAGCAGTGAGTCAATCCCCATAGACTCCCATGTTAAAGCTTTCCAGCAGAAATAAACATGTTTACAGCCTGATACACAAACTGTTTGCTCTGTGTGGATCATTTCATAACACCTGTTAGCATTATAAGGGGCGTGGCCTATTTGTGGTGTCACCTCAGCTAACTGGAGTCGCTGAACTGGACCTCTGGACCATGTTTGTGCTGTCTGAACCTTTTTAATGACATCATCTGACCTATAAGGGAATGTACAGAGATTACATGCACTCACACAGTTCATGTTACTCGTGTGTGTACATATATATTAATTTAATGGTTTGTGGAAAAAAACAAACCAACAATACTGTGAAACATTTTTCTTCTTCTAAACCTGAAGACAACAAATGAAAATGAAAGTTGGAAGTCAATAAAAGACAAATTTAAAAGAAACCAGGGGAACTTTAATCTACTGGATAAAAAGCCTGTCGAGTATATATTTTTTTAACCTCACCCATCTGCTTAGGTGAACTCTGTCGGTCCCTTCAACAGTAAATATATTAGAAAGAGAGAAAATATGTTCCTTCCAGATGTAATTTGCAGTTGAGCTGTGTAAAAATGTCATGTTTTAAAGTCAGGGTTGCTTTTTAGTTTGCTGAAAACAGCCGTGACAGAGCTCCTACACACAAACCTGTGGTGAAAAACCACAGGTTTGAGTGTGTGTGTGTGTGTGTGTGTGTGTGTGTGTGTGTGTGTGTGTGTGTGTGTGTACAATGCGACAGCTCTGTCACCTCCTACAAAAGGTTGCCGGAGCAATCTGTTCAACCAGATATTAAAGGAGGGTAACATGCGCGCTACTGCCAGTCCCCTCATCTGCCTGGGTGTGCTTCCTGTATGTCCACCGTGTCCATCAATAAAGACCCAAAACAAAGGTTATGTTATGATAATAGGTTCAGTCTGGCCCTGCCTTAGAGAAAGACCCCCCTCCCCCCCCACCCCCCCACCCCAGGGTGAAAGGGAGGGGTGAGGCAGAAATGGCTTTGAGCTATTTTTTGGTTTTTACTTTTAAACCGTATAACCAGAAGCTCAATGCTGATTGGGAGCCTCGTCCCTCAAACCTACCAATCGTTTATTACACGGCGGTCACATTATAGCAGCGTGCATGCCACCTTCAGAGCGCCTGTTGCTCTGGTTATTAGATCTGGACTGAAACCACCTGCTTCTTGTAAAGCAGCAATGCAAATCATCAATGACATAATAGTGTGTGTTTTCCTGTGTGTGAGACACACACACACACACACACACACACACACACACACACGCTAAGGCTCTGTGTTTTATCTTCTGTCCATTTTATTAATCCTCTCTGCGTTTGGACGCCAGCCTGCACAAACTTTAACAATCAGGCTTTTGCTGCACTTAAACAAAAGCTTTTCAGTAAAATCCAGTTTATACAGACGAGCCACGAGCAAGAATGCAAGCAGCTGTGCACTGTAAAAACACGCGGAGGGAGAAGACACACAAACCTGCACGTACAACAGCAGCGGTTCAGGGTCAGGGTCTCTCTGTTAGCTCAACAAAACCTTTGGAGGTTTTTTCCCAACAAAGTCCAACTGAACGCTGCCTAGACTGTATATAAAAGATGGGCATGCGGTTAGCTGTAGTGAGGTGCAGAAGTCCCATAAACCTGCATTGTTGCTGATGACCACCAGGGGGCGACGCATGTGCTCGCATGTAGACTAATTTTATTTGTATTTCACTTTTCATGCAGCTGACTGCAGCTCAAAGTTTCACACATGACTGAGAAGCAAAATCATAAACCTGTAATAAAACAAAGCAAACAGCATATGGTGAAAAGCAGTGTTGGTCAAGTTACTTGAAAAAAGTAATCAGTAACTAATTACTGATTACTTCCCCCAAAAAGTAATCCCGTTACTTTACTGATTACTTATTTTCAAAAGTAATTAATTACTTAGTTACTTAGTTACTTTTTAAAAACACGATTTACAACCTGAATAGGTGTTTCAAGTAACGCGTTACTGCCCATCTCTGGTGAAAAGCAATTTACAGTCATTTAAGCTGCTTTCAGCTCCTGAAGATTGAAGGGTCACCCCGGTGGCTCCCTCCATATTTGATTTGACAGATTTTCCTAAACAGCCAAATTATCAAATAATTAAAATGAGATTCAAATTAACCTAAAAGTCCAAAAACAGCAGGTCAAATAAATGATGTCAAGAAAATGTCGCCTCCACAGCACATTACCTCCCCGCAGCATTTAGCTACCCTACTTCTTACATTACTTTCAAATTACGCCATAACAAGCAATACAAGTGTGAGGTTACACACTGACACAAATCTTTATTCTAAAGAACACACACACACACACACACGCTTTCTTTTACTGTTTGACTTTGAACACAACAGTAGGACTCGCAGAGCTCCTGTTCTGCTGTAGAACTGGAGGCCACAGCGCTGCAGGTCTGATGCTCATCGCTGCTCAGTGTTGACATCACACGTCTTCGCTTTGTGTCGGCCTGCTGTCTCTGAAGACGCTTTCTAAGAGTCGGTGTCCTGTTTGCAATTTGTCTTCTTGTCCTCTTGAACAATCAGAGTAATGTTCATATCTCCACTCCTCTGAAACAGCAGACCACGCCTTCATGTCCCCCCTCGCAAACTGAAGTCAGCTGATTGTAGTGTGAGTGCAGGAATAAATATGGGTTCATTTTTGGTCGAACTTCCACGTCCTGCAGAAGAAAGAACATAAAGACATAATTGTTTGCCTAGTAACTGTATCCAATACAGTTATACGTAACAGTAACATGTTACTTTGTAACACTTTACCCAAAATACTGGTTACATCATAATTGTAACCAATTATAATCATATTCAAGTAAAAAAAGTCATATGTATAAAGGAAGCTTGTGAAGAGGCAGATTTGAAACACTTTCCTCGTGAGCTTATGGTCTCAGTCACTAGTTTAAAGTCTCACTGAATAAAACATGATGTTCATTTTCAGCTGATGTTTTACAGCAGAGCTACTAAGTGACTGACGAGTCAGGAGAGCATGAGCACGCAGCGTCGCTGATCCCTGTGCAACATCTAAGTGCAGTGCAACAGTCTGAAAAACCTCTGTTATATCATCTTTTCCACTACTTAAAGCTGCTATCTTTATGAATATTACCCATTTATTTATGATAAAATAGGAGCTATTCTTTTTTATTGTTCTTTTATGCGAATGGTGTGACTGATTGTGTCTGTTTGTCAGCACCAAGTTCAGCCGTGCTTCTTCTCTGTATGCTCGTGACGACAACAATGAATTTCATCTGAAAATCCAAAGATGACGATGAGAGAAACGCTCGCTCGAGGGTCAGAATCCCGACTCTGCAGGTGATGCCTGCATCTGCAGCTGCAGTGTCCTCCCTGTGGTCGGTGTTCTTCTGTCTCCATCTTCACATTTCCACCTGTGTCTCACCTGCTTTGGTTTTTGTGTCTTCAAGTTTTTCCCTGGTGCTTTCATAGAGCTCATCTTTATTTTTTCAGCGTGTTTCATCAAAAACACGCTGGTGGTGCAAATAAAGTAAGAGAGAAATGATGCAGAAACATTTGTGAGTCAGTATTTTTTCATAGCTGCACATTAGAGTCATGAAAATGCGTTACAGTGTTCCTAAAATATCCTAAAATATCCTAAAATATCATCAGGGAAAAAAACAGTTAAACATGCATCAGCTCGGAGCTGATTGAAATCCAAACTCTGAACATAACCTGCCAGCAGATCAGGTGTGCACAACATGTTACTATAGCGATCTACCTGGGTTAAAAAAGAGGCGCCTTTGTGACACTGAAGACTTTGCCTCAGGCAGGAAGTCAGCAGGAGGACAGGAGGTTACGTGACAGTTTTAGGAATCAAAGGGTGAGCAGACAGGTAATTAACGGCCATCAAACACTTGAGATTTACGCCACTTAGTGAGCATGACTGTGTTGAAAACACTCCAGATGTGTTTTAAGCCTGTGTGGAACAATTCCTCTGTACCCCGAGGAATTCTGCTAAAACAGTCGATGACAACAAGTGTTTTTGTATTAAATGAAGGAGGTGGAGGTGGCAGTGAACATGCAGGCGTCGTGACTGGTTTCTTTGCAATGTTTACAGTTTTCTTTATTAAATAATGTTTTTATTTTGGTGGTACTGGATCTCTTTGGTCACTGTGACGTGGTATTTTAGGTAAAACCTCCTTCTCATCTTCAGACCTTCTCATGTCGAACTGCAGACTCCAGCCACAGAGAGCAAAGTCGGAGAACTGTACTGAAATGACCTTGAACCTGCCGGCTGATGAATATCAGGGATTACATGATAATCCAGGAGCAGAAAGGGGGCGGGGGGAAGGAAAACTAGAGAGCGCACTGGAACACAAAGAGACTGCCGGGCACGGCCGGATTAACCTCCTGAAATGCCCCGAGGCAAATGTTGGGCCCCTTCTGACCCCCCCTGTACAAAGTCAATAGGTTTATCAACGGATTAAACATTAAGCCCAGTTTTAAGATTCGTTTCTGGGCTTTTGTTCCAGTTTATTCCAGGTTTATTATCTCCTGTGGCAGGTTTGTTATATGAGAGGGGGGAGAGGAAGCTCCTCTGTGTTGGACATGGATGCATACTGGGGCTCTCCCCTGTTTTGACTCCTCGCAGCTCATTTAAATGTTTGCAATGTCAAAGATTTGAGCCAGCCTTTCATTTCGTCCTGCTCGGAAACCTTAAGCTTCTTTTGCAACTTAATTTGCTGATGGTGTCGAGGCTTAGCGGAGTTCAGTGGAATCGCTCCGACAGAAGAAATTAAACCAAACTCCTGGGGAATCGCTCCACTCTCGCAATTTGTGGCAAATCGCCAGGGGACCCGCTCACCGGGGCAACTGATAACCCACCCTTGATTCGGCACAAACAGTCCTCTCAAACACTCGTTAATTAGCTTCTGCCTCCAAACCCTTATCAGGCTTTCCAACGTCTGCTTGTAAAGGCTTGTCCTTGATTCAGAATGCAGCTGCGCTGCGTTTCATTAATATGACATGTTGGTGTGAGCGATGCTTCAGCGAGCATTCAGGCTGTGGTCCAAACGCTCCCTGTCAGTCTCCTGTTTCTCATAATGGAAGGAAGAAAGAGAGGAAGTCTGTGGAGCGTCGATGGAGGAAGCCCTCAGAAATGAATCAGATTATATGGGCCAGGTGTCCTTTTACTGTTACAGACTAGCTGCCCTAAAGTCAGCAACCCGAGGGCTGCTTGTTTTGACCTAACAGCTTTAACGTTAGCTCAGTTCCAGCTCTTCCTAATAATGTGTTTGGTTTTATATGTTAAAGGTTTAAATCCCAGATACATTACAAACAATTTAAAAGAGAGAAACATGTTACAGAATAGAAATCTGACCTGTGCGTGTGTTTGCAGCGTTGGCTGAGGCTCGTGTGCCTTCAACGTGCTGCCTTGTTCATCATCAGTCACGAGTCATCTCCAGCTTTTTATCAGCTCTGTCCATGACCAGTGTTTTAAAAAACTAAAGTGTAACTAAAGCCCCTTCACTCATATTTAAGCAGTTATTATCATAAGACTCACAGTCGGACCTCAAGCTCAGGATCAGGACTTTCTGAGCGAGTAATTAAAACCACAGAAAACTAAAGTTTGCTCCGTTTTCAGTGTCTTCCTCCTGCTGTGACGTCTGTCTCTGCCCTCGACATGAACTTCTACTGAAAAACAGTCGTCGTTCTCCATCTTCCCCTGAGCTCATGTTAGCCTCATCATAGTTCTGTGATCAGTCAACCAGCCCGACTTCCCCGACCCTCTGATGTTCAGCTAACTGTGCAGTTTGGACAAAAACAAATTCATTCATCATGAAGTTATTAAAGGAGTTCATAGTTTGCTATAACGTAACTTATTCAATTCAATTCAATTTTATTTATATAGCGCCAAATCACAACAAAAGTCGCCTCAAGGCGCTTCATAGATACAGAGAAAAACCCAACAATCATATGACCCCCTATGAGCAGCACTTTGGCGACAGTGGGAAGGAAAAACTCCCTTTTAACAGGAAGAAACCTCCGGCAGAACCAGGCTCAGGGAGGGGCGGGGCCATCTGCTTTGATTGGTTGGGGTGAGAGAAGGAAGACAGGATAAAGACATGCTGTGGAAGAGAGACAGAGATTAATAACAGATATGATTCAATGCAGAGAGGTCTGTTAACACATAGTGAGTGAGAAAGGTGACTGGAAAGGAAAAACTCAATGCATCATGGGAATCCCCCGGCAGCCTACATCTATTGCAGCATAACTAAGGGAGGATTCAGGGTCACCTGGTCCAGCCCTAACTATATGCTTTAGCAAAAAGGAAAGTTTGAAGCCTAATCTTGAAAGTAGAGATAGTGTCTGTCTCCCGAATCCAAACTGGAAGCTGGTTCCACAGAAGAGGGGCCTGAAAACTGAAGGCTCTGCCTCCCATTCTACTTTTAAATACTCTAGGAACAACAAGTAGGCCTGCAGAGCGAGAGCGAAGTGCTTCTTAACCACTCACACTTAAAATAATGAAGCGCTAGTATAATTTAACTTCTTAAGTTCCATCTATTCTCATCCAATTGTGGGGTGGGTGGAGCCTATCCCAGCTGTCGAGGTGCAGGGTACACCGTGGACAGGTGGCCAATCCAACCCAACATCTGCATGTCTTTGGATTGTGGGAGGAAGCTTAACTTTAACCATATGTTTAAGGATCTTATCAAAACTTTATACTATAAAGGAGTTTTTGTACTTCACTTTATGCTCCCCACAACT